>NC_136065.1:1946222251-1946367251 GCF_964261635.1 Lissotriton helveticus
CGTCCTAAGCTTGGGATGGAAGCATCCCTCTTGGCAGTGACGGAGGAGGCTTTTGGACCAAGGCGGCACAGCAGCAATTATTTTGCTGGACCTTAGTGCCACCTTCGACAGTGAGGATCACAACATCTTGCTCTCTCGATTTAAACATCTTGGTGTGACAAATTTGGCTTTCACCATGGCTGCAATCTTTTATGAAAGACCGTTTTTTTCAGGTCTCGGAGGGTGCTACCTTATTTAACTGATGGCCCCTTAGCTGTGGGGTTTCTCAGGGATCTTTCCTGTGCCCCACGCTCTTTAATGTCTATATGGATTCATTCGCTGGGATAGTGCTTCCTTTCGGCATCAAAATGATCACCTATGCAGATGACACCCAACTGGTGGTGGCTCTTAACCACCCTGAGGGATCATCTAGTACTCTGGGCACTTGCCTAGAAGCGGTAGCTGAACGGATGCCACTTTCTCATTTCAAGTTAAGCGGGGACAAGACAGAAGTGATGTTCCTGGGTAAGTCTCCCTCTCCCAGCTCAGCTTTGGTGTGGCCTACCTGCCTTGGCACTATGCCGGTTCCTAAAGATCAGATTAAGAGTTTGGGGCGTGTGGCTGGATAGTGCTCTTTGTTTTAACCACCAAGCTACCAAGTTTTCCGCCATCTGCTTCGGCCTGATGAGGCTGCTTCGGAAAATTCTGCCTTTACTCCCCTTCCAGGCTCGTAGGATTATGGTGCAAGCTCTCATCTTTTCCCGCTTGGATTACAGGAATGCTTTGTACTTGGGCGCAGCACTGGCCACCACTAAAAAACTGCAGGTGACCCAGAATTGTGCGGCCCGCCTACTTCTGGAGCTTCCCCGGAGGCACTCAGTGTCATCTGCCCTGAAGAAGCTCCATTGGTTGCCAATCCAGTCCAGAATTCGATTCAAGGCTATGTGCTTAGCTCATAGAGCCATGTGGAAATTCGTTCCTTAGTTACCCCCTATCAGCCCTCTAGAAGTCTGCGTTCTAGTACAGCCTTCCTTTCAACCACAAGGAAAGTACGACGAGCCAGATGGGGTGGACGCTCCTTCTCTTGGAATGCCGCCCCTTTCTGGAACTCCCTGCCACCCATTCTGCGCAGCGAGCCCAATCTACAGACTTTCCGCAGACTCTTGAAAACCTTCCTCTTTCACTAACTTGTACAGCCTGGCTTCGTTTTCCGCCGGCCGGTCCAAGCGCTACGAGGCCTCAGGGTAGAAGTGCGCTATAAAAATCGAATTTTCATTTCATTTCATTTCAGATATAACATCTCAAATGACCTAATTTGTCACAACACAGTGCATGGTAGAATAGCTAGTGTCGCCTGGTTAGCAAGCTGAAAAGAGTGTGCATGTAGGTGTGCTACTTACAATAATTTGAAGGTGGTGAATAAATTCTAAATGAAAGTTATTACTTTAACTTCAGAATTTCTAAAGCTTGCGTAGTTTAAGTTCGGTTTGTGCTGCGGAAAAAAGTTTTCCTATTAGGAAAAGTTACATACCTGTAGGTATAGTTCTGCTTCATAGGTATCTTCATTAAAGAGGGATTTACAATTCAAATAAAATGCTCCCAAGTTCTAAAATAGGCCAGGCCCACGGTTCGCAAGGTAGCGTCTCTACTCAGAACAATGGCATCCTGCATCCAATATTGTGACGCAAGCCTGTACATGAGACCTCTACAGGCATGTCTGGTAGATTAATGGTCACAAAGAACAGGTCTTTGGGAAGATTGGATTCTCCTGACATACAATGCACACCAATCCCTTGAATGGTGAACCAACTCAAACAATCTGCTGAAGGAAGTTTCTTTTTAAAAACCACCCCATTTTAGAGAATCATCCCAGATGCATCACTAACAGGATGGAGTGCACACATGAACGATCTGCCATTCAAGGTTTATGGTCCCAAAAAGAAAAGAAAAACCACATAAATCTTCTAGAACTGAAAGCATGGTTACTGGCCCTCAAAGCGTTTCTCCCATCTCTGCAATCGAAGGATCTCATAATTCAAACAAACACCATCAGCATGATGTTTTACATCAACAAACAGGGTGGAACAAGGTCCAGACAGTTGTCTTCCCAGGCTAAAACACTGTGGCTTTGGGCTGTGGCGAGAGGACTCCCCAGCAGCCATAGGGAGTTTAATTAACTGATTTTCTATTCAAGGGCTATGACTATTAATGAAGATCCTATGATGCATGAGGAAAAGTTACATACCTGTAGGTATATTCTGCATCGTAGGTATCTTCATTGAAGTCATAATCAACCTCCCTCCTTCCTGGATGTCAGGTTATTTTATTATCCTGTTCTTCCCATAAAAAAATCACTGACTCTCACAAGCAAACTGCCACTGCAGTGCATTGTGGGAAGGGGTCCCTCTGGGATTCTTAAAGGTACAGATCATATTTTGTACTTTCTAGTGTTAGCCGATCAGGCAGTTTTTTACTTTGCATTCTAGGCTTTTTGACAAAGTCCCTTTTCCCATGAAAAGTGTTGTAAGCTTTGCAGTTCCTGCGTTCGGCAGTCTCTACCAACATGCTCAAGGAAAATACAACACTGACTGTCTACACTACAAATGAATAGAAAATGTCTTTCAATAACTAACACTATACAGATCTTTTCCTGGATATTCTACATATACAGAATGAGGTGTTCCAGGGTCCGCGCAGGCAGCACGGAATTATTTAAGGTGAAGATCCTATGATGCAGAAGGACAAGTTACTTACCTTCAGTAACAATATATCTGTAAGAGACAGATTAGTTATGGAGTTCCTCACCTTAGAATTACCCACAGCCGTCAGACTGGATCCGGAGAATTTTTCTTCAGAAGTACGCCTGCTCGTCGGTAGGTGGCATCAGTAAACTCCACTTTAGTCATTGGCATCGTGGTCGCAAGAATGACGTTGCGGTATCTACTTAGACGCCGCCCCTGTGCGCTGACGGTAGTTCCTTACACACCAGAAGTGCAGAGCCATGCAAGACACTGACCACTGGTGCACAAAACTAGGGCCCTGAAGGGAAGTCCCTTACCCTAGAAGTCTGTTGCAGAATGGGGAGGATGGATGGGGCGGTGAGGAATCCATAACTAATCTATGTCTCTTACATATATATAGTTACCGAAGGTAAGTAACTTGTTCATCTGAAAGAGACAATTAGTTATGGATTCCTCACCTTAGAATAGATCCCCCAGCAATAGAAACCCTGGAGGTGGGTCTTCAAACTAAGTTCACACCAGAAGGTCCTGGAGAACTGAACACCCAAAGAAGCCATCTCTCTGGACTTGGCTGTCCAGACAATAGTGTTTGGTAAACGTGTGCAATGAAGCCCATGTAGCTGCCTGGCAGATGTCCCAAAGCAGCAGTAGCAGCAGTCACCCTGGTGAAATGGGCATGCAACCCCACTGGAGGTTCCTTTTTCGCTAAGAAACAGCAGATTTTGATGCAGAGAACGACCCACCGAGAGATGGTTAATTTTTGCACGGCCCGCCCTTTCTTGGCGCCCACATAGCAAACGACGAGCTGGTCATCCACCTGGAATTGTTTTGTGTGATCCAAATAGAATGAAATGGGAGGGGGTCCACAGACCCCTCCCAGTCCTCCTCTGGTTGCCTTTCAGGGTGATAGGGAACACCAGGGGAGAGCAGGGGTACAAAAGTACTGATCGATGCAAGCTCAGTGTTGATATTGAGGGGGAGGCCGGGGTCGATGTTGGTTGGGGACACACCCGATGTCAGAGGGGGCGGAGGTGTCGCCAATGGATTCGGCACCGGAGGTGTCCCGAGGTCAACCGGCAGTGATCCGGATCCAGGCCTGGATCTCTGGGAGTTCTGCAGTGCTGAAGCTGAAAGCATCGGAGGCCCAGAGGCCCCCAGCCGAGTGTGCGGGTCCCAAAGACGCACTGGCGGAGTCGGGCTACCCAAAAATAGATTGTAGGTCTTTGTAAAAGCTACGAAGTTGGGCAGGGGTCACTCCGGCTCCCAGAAAGGGGAGGGAGGCTTGGAGTTGACCCAACAGGCTCCTGTGTCGGCCGACGGACAGGAAGAACACAGGTACTTCATCGCCTTCTTTTTGTGCTTCGACTTACCCAAAGACGAAGACTTAGGCGAGGAATGGTGGTGATGGCTTCCCGACCGGTCCTGCGACCTCCCTCTCGACCAGGACCTCGAGCGGCATGGAGCAGAGTGCCGGGCCTACAGAAGCTTTCGGGACCACTCCCGCAAAGACTTCGGGCCATGGCCCGGCAGTCGGAGCACGACTTCAGGTCGTGGTCGTGCTCCAGGCACCAGAGGCACACAAGATGCGGGTCCGTCACAGACATCAGCTTGTGGCAGGAGCTACAAAGTTTGAAACCAGTCTGCCGAGAGGACATCCCGGTGCACCAGGAGTCGAAAGACTCAAAAGACTTCGTCAAAAAGTCACACAAAAAAAGAGTCAAAAAGTGACTTGAGGTACCGCTCTCTCCAGATCAGCGCTGCCTGGTGCAGAAAATGAAAGAACTGACGTAAGCGCGCAGAGGCGGCGTCTAAATAGATACAGCAACATCATTCTGGTGACCACGCCACCAACGACGAGCGTGGAGTCGACCAATGCCACCTACCAACGTGCAGGGGTACTGCTGAAGAAAAATTCTCTGGATCCAGTCTGACGCCTGGGGGCCATTCTAAGGTGAGAAATCCATTAAATAATGGTCTCTTTCAGATCAGTTTTAAATACATTTTTGTCATTGAGTTTCAAAAAAATGTTTAAACTTATTTTTTTAATAATGTGTTTCAAATTCTAGAATCCAGTGTTGCAAAGTGGAGTGATGGTATGTGGAGTGTCGTACAGTACAGTGGATGAGTGTTTTAAAGTTAGTCCGATGCTGGTTCACTGGCCTGCCTCAGCTTTAATATCTCTTCCAAAGGGGGCAGAGCCTTTTCCACAATGATTCCTCAACTTTGGAATAAGCTGCCGGCAAGTCATTGTAAGGAACCCGTCCTCCTCCCATTCAGGAAGAAACTAAAAACACTACTTTTTATTGAAGCCTGGGGCACATCCTAGGCCTCCGGCAGATGTGCCACGGTTGGGCTCTCTCTCATAGCGCTTAGAGACCAATAGGTGATTATGCGCTCTAGAAATCCCAATTAACAATAACAGTGGAGTACTGTACAGTGGAATTGAGTATAGTTGAATGGAGAGGCTTAGCGTACAGTGTAGTAAAGTGTTATATAGTGTAGTGAAATGGTGTCTCATAGTGGAGTCGTCTAATGTGGAGCGGCGAGTTGTACAGTGGAGTGGCGTGTCATACAGGAGAGTAGGGGTCAGACTAAGTAGTGTTTTAGAGTGGAGTATGCTGAAGTAGAGTGGAGTAGAGTGGAGTGCTGTGTACTACAGTGGGGGGACAGTGTCAGATGTATTGTAGATTGGAGTGTTATGTCATATAATGGAGTAGCGTGTCGTCGAGTGTCATGCACCGAGTGAAGTACAGTGTTGTGGGGTTCTATAGAGTTGAGTAGGGTGTCGGACAGTGGAGCGGCATAGAGCAGACTATAGTACCGTGCCAGAGTGGGATAAAGTGCAGTAGAGTGGAGTAAAGTGTAGCACACTGGAGTGGGGTAGCGTAAAATGTAGTAAAGTTTAATATAGTGGAGTAAAGTGTTGTAGACAATAGTGGTGCAGAGTTAAAAAGAGTGGCCTAGCATACAGGAGACTAAAGTAGAGTCAAGTGTCAAATTGGAGTACCGTGTTGTACAGTATTGGAAAATGTTATAAACAAGAGAGTAGAGGGGCATAGTCTACTAGTTTTGTAGAGCACAGTGGAGTACGGTACATTATAGTGCTGAGTGTAGGAGAGTGGATTGGCATTCAGTGTTCTATAGTACAATGGCATGGAGTGGCATACAGTGGAGTAGTGGAATAGAATGGAGTAAAGTGCCAGAGTAAAGTGGGGTGCAGTGGCCTACAAAGTTAATAAAACTGTTTATTGTTTTAGTCAAGTTAGCAATAAATTACCAATGAAAGCATGCAATGACAAGACATAGGTTGTAGAAATATGAATAGGGTCTCTTACTCTCAGTAGCAAAGTGTGAGATGAAGGAGCAGTAACACAGTCCAGGAAACTGCTATCAGATCTCTTTCATCCACAACAAGAGTAACATGAATCTTGACAATCACTACACACTAGGCGACAACATAATTAATAAAGCATTACTTGACAGCTACATCCCAGTGCTGATGTATGAGATGAGGCATCATGTCTCTAGGGGTGTTATGAGAGGGGAGGAGATAAAGAATGCCATCCAGCATATAACCTGTGTGTACCCCTTATATTAAGACCTCTATGATGTTGTTGTTTCCGGAGTGTCAGCCGGGGGATCTTGTGGGTTCAAGAGCAGGTAAGTTGTAAGGGGCCCCCAAATGTCTTTAGGCCGCGATGACCGGGGGAATGAGTCTGAGTAGCTAGTCATTTGTTCCTGACAGTATAATAAGTCAATAAGCCATTCTTTAAACGTTGGCGCTCTTCCTCTACCCCAGCGGCAAGCTATGCAGCACTTAGCCATCAAAACAACAAGAGCGAGATATCGGCGTGGTGACTTAGGGATAAGCTTGGTGTAGCCTAACCAAGCTATCAGTGGAGAGCGCTCTAGGGTGAGCGCTGTCATCTGTTCCATAGCATCGAAGACCTGTCCCCAATATTCAGGCACCCCCGGACAGTCCCAGGCCAAATGAAGGAAGTCAGCCCCCGGAACACCACACCTTTCACAGCGATCCAAATTTTTTTGTTTATATTTGTACATTTTAACTGGAGTGTAGCATAGGCGGTGTAGAAATTTAAAATCTGTGATGCGCAACCTATCGCTCTGATTACGAACGACAGTATGTCCAGTGATCATCCGTCAACTCGTAACCAAGTTCCGATTCCCAGTTTGCACGTGAAGGGCAGGGAGACTCTTCCCGTTGAGTATGTATGGTGTGATAGAGCGTAGAGACCAAATGTCCTGGAGAGGCAGCTTGCAACATCAGCTGCAGGGAGGCAAGGATGGGGGGTTCTTGAGGGAATTCCGGGGTAATAGTTCGCATGCTTTGCTAAGTCGAACATTAAGGAAGACATCCAGGGGAGAGGGTTGAAGCTCATGGAATACCTGATCAGACGACCGGAACGTCCCATTATGATCAAGGTCTCCCCATGTTGCCATTTTAGTCCGCTCTAAGAGTTTAATAAATACCGTCTCTTGAAATAATTGCATACTGGGATGATATAAAAGTGGAAGTGACAGTGAATACAACATGGGGCATTGCAGTAGGGTCTGAATACGAATCCAGCCAGCTATTGTGCACGTAATCGTTGTTGATGGTTGGTCGCTCGGGTGAGCAGTGCCACAAAGCACGCCATCAAGAGGAATGTAGTCTGCTAGCCGCTGTGGGAGTACCACCATTTTAACTAGGGAGACCCGCACTGCCAGGGAAAGCAGCAATGAGATCCAGCGTGTGACGCACCCAGTAATGCGGTCAAGAGCGGTACCATAATTGAGGCACAACAGCTCCTCCCTGTCTCTAGAGATGTGAATCCCCAGATAGCGCAGGTCTGTATCACATCATTTCAATGGAAAACCTAGAGGAAAGTGAGTGGGCGCAGGAGTAAGAGGAACAATTTGTGACTTCCCCCAATGATGTGGACTCCAGACAATTTCCCTAAAACTATGAATTCCCTTAGGACTGGGTTGAGATTATGTTGTGGGTCTCTCATATAGAGAGTAATGCTGGCTGCATAAAGAGATATAAGGATCTGACTGAGATTGCAGCATAGCGCCTTGTCATGGTGACGCTGTCCTAATTTAGCTGCCAATGGTTCGACCACGAGGGCAAAAAGCAAGGGGGACAATGGGCACCCCTGCCGGGTACCTCCAGTGATGTGGAAGGCCGTAGATAAGTGACAATTAATGAGGACTTTAGCTGTTGGGATTTGATAGAACAGCCGTATCCACGAGAGAAATAGAGGAAGGAAACCCATCCGTTGCATTACCCAGAAAAAGTAGTCCCATTCAAAGCAGTCAGACGCCTTAGTGGCTTCTAAAAAACAGCCGCCAGCGGAAGTTCAGGAGCAACATTATGGAGGACTGCAAAGAGGGTACCCAGATTATGTGTGGTTGTTCGCCCAGGAACGAAGCCCGTCTGACCAGGGAAGACCAGCTTTTCTATGAACAGGCAGAGCTTTTTGGCTATGACTTTGGCAAACATTTCGGTATCGCAATTAATGAGGTACAGTGGCCTATAAGAGTTGCAATGGAGTGGCGACTTTCCCGGTTTGAGAAGGGAATTGATGAGCGCCTCCCCCATGGACGGGGAAGTGTGCCAGTCTCTATGGCTTATAAAGTTGTGTAGAGTGTCATAGTGGACTAGAGTATCGTAGGGCAGAATAGAGTGGAAGATTGTGTTGTACAGTGGCATACAATATAGTACAGTGTTTTACAGTGGAGTGTAGGAGTTTAGACAGGACTAAAGTGTCAAGAGTGGCATACAGTGTGGTAGAGTGTTGTAGGGTGAAGGTGCGTAGAGTACAGTAGTGTCTCAAACAATGGAGCTGCGTAGAGTGGATTGTTGTGCAACAGAGTCGAATAAGGCAAAGTCGTGCACCGTTGAGTAGACTGGAGTGGCCTAACGTAGTGTGGAGTAAGGTATGTTGGCGTGTCAGTAGAGTGACGTGTAATGTAGTGGCGTAGATTATGTAAGACTGGAATGCTGTGTCTTAAAGTGTAGTATAGTGGAATAGTGTTGTACAATGGAATGTGTTGACAGAGTTGAGTATAGAGTTGGACAGTAGAGCGTGCCGGAGTAGAGTGTTGTAAAGTGCCATCAAGTGCAGTACACTTTTATAGAGTGGAGCTGTTTAAAGTGGAGTAGAGTGCCATACATTAGAGCGGCCTAGAGTAGAGTGGCATACACTGCAGTGGCTTAGTTGATTACTGTATAGTGACAAGCATATAGTGGAGTGTAGTGGAGTGGCAGAGTGGGATTGCATAAAGTGGCGTGATGTACGGTAGAGTAGCGTTGAGTCGAGTAAACTTATAAATTGCAGTGCCGTCTCATACGGTAGAGTGGAATGCTGTGTAACACAGAGTTGGAAGTGGAGTAGAATGTTGTATGATAGTGTGAACAGCATAGTGTGGAGAGCAAATTTGGACAGTGAAATGTACGGGGATGCAGCAGTGTCTAGGAGAGTGGCATATAGTGTAATAGAGTGGATAAAAGCTGCAATTAGGGACCTCCCTAATAACAAAACCCCGGGTTTAGATGGCCTCAACGCAGAATTTTATGCTACTTACGCACAACAATTGGCATCACAACTTTATAAACTATATAAGGAAGCCTTGGAGAAAGGTACACTACCCCCCTCTACAACACTGCCTGTAAAAACCACTACCCATAAGGCAGTACTTTAAGCTGAAAGTGATTTTTTTTTTTATTGAAGGTCAAAATAAAATAAAACCTGACCAAAAGCAACCCTTTGCAAAATGGAAAACAGCTAAAAGATGAGTGGCCAAAAATGGTGGAAAGTGGTAAATTCCCTGTTTTGTATCACAGGACGGAAAAAACATGATCTTTCCCAGGGTGGTTGGTGATGTACAGATGGGTGGATTCTGGATGTGAGCAGGGAGTGCTCCAGCTGCGCTCCGAGTGAGAAAAAGAAATGTAAAGCAACAGCATTTTTTCCAAAAACATTTAACGCTCTTTCTGGTACAAACTATATCTAACCACAGATTCCCCATCCTTACATTATCCACAAGTGCCAGACTGGATCTGGAAGAATTTTCAGCATAGCTCCTGTGCTCCGGTAGGTGTCTTCATGCGGTCCCGTGGGGACTACCCCTACCCCACTAATCTGCGCTATTGGACCGGAGCCCAAAACCAATTGTGTGTGCCAGTATGCAGAGCTCTAGTTTGGGACCTTTTTGGAAGGAAAAGAGACAACTTCACTGATCAGGGAGGAGAGAAGGTAGAGTGGAATCTGGAGTTAGATAGTAGCTCAGACAAAACGTCTGCAGGACCTATTGGCCAAAATGTCCTTCATGTCAGACCTGGATGTCAAGACAGTAGTGCAGCGTAAATGTGTGCTCTGATACCCACATTACAGCATGACAAATATCCAGGACAGGCAATTTGCACTGCAACGCATTGGTAACAACCTTGATCCTTGTGGAACAGGCCCCTCAGTACTTCTGGAGGTTGCATAGCAAAATTGCGGAGGACATTCCACCTGGACATACTTTTTCTGCGCGGCCTTGCCTTTCTATGCTCTAGAAAACTCAAAAAAGGCTGACAGTTTACTCAATGGTCTTTGGTGCGATTGATGTAAAAACTCAACACTCTTTTGGGGTCCAAACGATGGAGTCTCCTCCTCCTGTAAGGGATGAGGTGGAGCAAATAAAGTTGAGAGTGCAAAGGAGTGTTCGATATGAAAGTGAGACATCGCCTTTGATAGAAAGGAAGCTCTAGTCTACAGCACCAGTTTGTAATAAGAGTAGTGGTGTAGGGTAGCTGGATTGTTAGAGCTTAAAGATTACTCACATGAGCTGAAATACAGTCTTCATAGTTGAGATGCAAAAGGGGAGCTGTGCATCAGCCCAAAAGAGGTGTACATAAGAAAACGAAGGACCAAGTTAAGGTCCCACTGTACCATCAGGAAGGGTTTAGGAGGAAACATATGAAGTAATCCTTAAAGAAATCACACCACAAAAGGTGATTTAAACATGGACTGCTGATTCAGTAAAAGTATGAAGGCTGGAAGGGCTCAAAGATAAACTTTTACAGCACCCTGTTCAAGCCTTTGCTGGGCCAAAGACAAAACAAACATCTATACATTTGACAGTTGGCCTGCAATGGGTCCGTATGACAGGTGACATGGCAAGCCACAAACTTGTCCCAGCCTCCAGCATAAACAGACTTTGTTGATGGGCACCCTGGCCACAAATTTCAATCCACTAAATCAGGTGGGAGATAGAGTTGTGCCCCTCAGAATGCACGCATGAAGGTGTAAATTGAGCAGGCCCAAATGCAAGATCCTACCATGCTGCTGGGACAGAAGATCCTACCAAAATAGCAGTCTTATTGGAGGATTATTGTACAGAAGTTCCAGGTACCAAGATACCCAGACATAAGGATGACTTAGCCAGAGTCATCCAAGACCTTCTTCAGAACTCTGGATAGGAGATGTTGTAGCAGGGAGGCATACAGGAGTCCTGAGCTCTACACTAGGTGGAATTTCTGAGAAAAAGAGCCTTCTTGAGAACTCCAGCAAGCAAAAGTGCTGGCATTGCATGCTCTTGTGGTGGCAAAGTGATCGAGCCAGGGTTCTCCCCACTGCTGCAAGATACCGTGTGCCACAACCATGTGCAACTGCTATTCGTGATCCACTAGACGCTGCCGGCTGAGTTATTGTGCCCGAGTGTTTAAAGACCCCACCAGGTGGTGCACAATCAGGGAAATGCCTTGACTATTCAGCCCAATCTAGAGGCACATGGTCTACTGACACAGAGCCCAAGAATGCACTCTGCCCAGTGTGTTGCAATACCACATGGCGGAGGTGCTGTTTATGAGGACCTGAAACAGCTTTTTGATAGATGCCAGAGACAAAACTCCTCTGATCGCCTCACTCTCCCAAATTACTTCCCCCAACCCAAGAGATGAATCTCTCACCACCGTTAGCTGTGGATGGGATTGGAGGGAGGGTTGTATGGTGCTGGTGATTCAATTGCGCTCGAGCAGTCACTACTGCACATCTTTTGCAGTCTCGTCCGAAACCTGGAAAGAATCTGACAGGTTCCCTTGGATCCAGGCCGACAGACTTCAGATCCCACTGAAAAGCCTTCATAGGCTATCTGGCATGGTTGATATGCTGGAGGCCACCAGGCCAAGAAGACTCAAAATCACCTGCTCTGAGACAGAGGGCAGAGGCTGAAATATCAGAATCATAGTCAAAATATCCTGGACTGGCTAATCCATAGGGGAGGCAGATAACATACCACCTTCAGAATTCTCTCAGATGAAAGGAAGTTTCTGAGATGGAGTCAGGTGTGAGTTTAACACATTGAGATTGAACACCAATGTCAGAAGGTTTGCTGTTGTCTGGAGACTGCCTTCAACAGCCAGTCGTTAGGGTAGGGGGAAGACAGGCATACCCAAAATAAAGGTATGCTGCGACTACCACCATCACCATATTGAACACCTGAGGGGCAAAGTGTAAGGCACTGTGTGAGCAAGGAGCAAACTGAATATGCTCCTTGCTCACCTTGAAGGTCAAGTAGTACATGCGGGCCTGCAGTACAGGAAAATAGAAACGGAAGTCCTGCAGGTCCAACACCGTCCAGACTTCTGGATTCAAGGTAGATAGAATCAGGGTCAAAGTAAGCTTCTTGAATTTGTCCTTCCTCAGGACGAAATTGAGGTCTGAGATCTAAAATATGACAAAAACTAGTGTTTCTTTTTTTCTCTGCACTAGAACATAACAGGTGCAACACCCATGTCAGAATTAAGTATTGCTTAATTATATATCGGTCATATTCAGTCTCCCTAGCGACAGTCTTAGTTTTGGGAGACTCCGCTGATGGTTTGTGCCTCTTTTTATGCAACCGGTTATTCTGCAATAGGTCTTTTACCACTGCACAATATTATTGCATGGTCCAAGTTTACCCCCAGCACCTAAATGATTTCAAAGATTTTGGGGTTCTCGTTTGTAATGGGTAACCTCACCATTTCGAGCAAAGGGTCACCAGTCTAGCTTTTCTAAGGATATTCCGGAGGCGGGACGCAACTATGTAATTGTCACTTAATGTGTGTGTCTGCCACTGCCCCCAAGACTCTGGCAGCCAGGGGTGCATTCCTTTAAGCACAGCTTGGTGCGATTATTTGGGCCTTCCCTCGACCTGATTTGGATTTGTCATCTCTGCTGAATGGGAAATCTACACACCTCCTATATGATTAGCAGGATGGCGGGCCACTGAGACTGTGCTTAATTCCCTGTTTGGACTAAGGATATGTGTGTGTGAATGCAGGTGTGGTGGACTTCCCACCTGCTGGTCTAGGGCTGAGGTTATCGCTTCTGGGTGGGGTCAATGTGGCTTTTTGGGAGGGCCTCATCTCGTGGGCCCATGGTGCCTGTTGACTTCTGTTTGCTACTGGTCCTCCAAGCTCATCTCTCAGAGTCTGATTATACTACCAACAAAGCCTCCTGTGGATCACTCTGCCTTCCTCTGCATGCTGTGTAGAACCTCTCCTGGCACATTGCCCGACCCTCGACTGCCAAACCTCTACCAGCCTGCCAGTCTGAACTCTCCACTGTAGTGAGAAGCTCCCAAACTGGCCTGCAATCTAGGCCATGCACTTGACACCGGGAGCCAAACCCCTCCACCCCCCCCCCCCCCCCCAAGTCTTCCTCTAGTGCTTCCGTTTATGCTCTGGTCTGCCCGGCAGCCGCCATCTTGTTGCAGCTTGGCATCAGTCGTTCCTTGCATATCTGTCTACAACATTGCCAAGATTCTCTGCTGGACCCTTGTATGGGGGAGGAGGTGACTGTCAGATTTCAGTAGTTTCACACTAGGTGGTCTCAAATACCTTGATTTTAACTGGCCGGTGGAAGAGAGCAGATTAAGGGGCCTCATACGCTATAATGGCTACACACCCAAAATGTATTCTTTGAAGGAGCACAATCAGCTTTTCTCGCCTTTTACACTGCAACCTGCTAAGACTTCATTGACCCCTTTTTCCGAATAACTTTCTTTAAAAAAGTTTAGGAAAAGTTTCCTTTCCAGTATTTTATTTTCTACATTACATTATTTTTTTTAAAGAAAACAAGCAAAAAGTTAATTTAACAGTTTTATAGGTCCCTCTCTCATTCATAGAGAATGAGATGGGATTAAATCCTATTGTTCAAAACCTGAACTACCAGGTTCTCAAGAGAAGAGTGCTGCATTATGAAAGCAGGATCACCTCTGAGCAGATCTGTGCATGTTGGGCAGGAACAATGTTTTGCCCTAGTGCCCAAGAGTGTGTTAATCAGTGTAGGAGAGTGGGGTCTGCAATCCTATGGTCACCCCAGATTTTTGCTTTTTGCTTCACTGGTTTACGACTTTCCCTGGCTGTGGGCCTGCTAATCAGACCCACAGCCTAGCTGTTCTCTCTCTAAATTTACAACCATATACTTTAGGTGCATTTACCAGTTGGTACTGGGCCACCTTATCAGTCCCTGTACAGTATACCTTAGGTATCCAGGGCATAGGTGTACCCAGGGCCTACCAGGGGCTGAAGCATGTATTATGCAACTCCTGGCAGGCCATCTAAAACTGACACAACTTGCTGCACGACAGCTGGGGCAAGGTGGTGTAATCACCCTTTGCTGTAGATATAGTATGCCTATATCTAACCCTAAAATGGACACATATACTCCTATCAGTCACTCCTATGGCAGGCCTTATCAATCCTGAAGGCAGAGTGCTTCGAATTATGTGACCTGTCAGCAGCGTTTGATACGGTTTCCCATGACCTGTCTACAGCTTTCGGAACCAAGTCCTGTAGCTGTTTCAATGATAACGCTATACCATATACTCTTAAGTGCATTATCAACCTCGCGGTTAAATGCTAACTCTGGTATAACATTATCAAAACATGTCGAGTAAGGTGTCAAACGAATTGGAATACTACCCCCTCGCCAATTCTGGCGACGGGAGTAGCATTCCACCCTTCTAGAGGGGCACGACATGTATGTAACTGAGAACCCCGGTTAAAGTTAACTCGAGCCTTGGCATCACCAAATGGATGCTGCCACCACAGACACAAGTCTGACCTCCTGCTGCTGGGAGTCCTTCCAGCGAGGGCGGCCTAGACAAAGGGTTTCCTGCCTTGGGAGGTGCTAGCACCACCCCAGACAGGATTTTGTGTATTGGGTAGGACAGGCCTGAAAGGAATGAGACATGCCCGGGGCACACAAGGTGTCCTGTGCATAAACCAGTTGCTGGGGCATCCCTGCCCCAGCTCTGGCGGGAAACCGGACAAAGGATAGGGGGTGTAGCCACCCCCCTTCCTGGTCCCACCCAGGGGAGGGACCTAGTCAGTAGTGCAGCCCCCTTTAGCAGGATAAAGGTAGGAGCTGGTCCCATTCCAGATTAGATTAATCCTGAACTACTCTACAAGAAGAAATTCTGGACTTCGACGTTCTGCTCCACAGAAGACTGAAGAATCTCCCTTGTGGACAAGGAGTGTCCACCCTGCAACTGCAGGCACCATCAAGCGTCCAGCGGCTTCACTTTGTCGTCTTCCCTCGAGGATCCAGACTTCAGAGCCCGACGAGACCCGGATTCCCAGACCTCTCCGACCTCAACTCACATCTGCAGCAAAGCTGAGACCCGTGGGTGCGACGAGACACGTGGGACCGGCGATCTTGAACGAACCTGCACTTCGCTTCCAGCACGACTCCCGAGGTAAACTCAACCAAGTGCTTTGGGGACTGAGAAGCCCCAGCCCCGAGCAGCCCCAGCACCGAAGATCAGCCCTCCAGCTTCCACGAGATCTGCGTGGGGCCCTTCTGCTTGTTTGCTGCTCGACACGTTGTCTGGTCACTTGCCGGCTGGCTAGTGGCCTCCTAGACGACGAACCTTTGAATCTTTGCTGCTGGTCTGGTTGCTCCAGACTGGCCCTTGCTCCCTTCCAAAAGAGGGGCACCCCGGACTCTACTAGTCCGCACCAGACGTCTTTTCCACTCACCGCGTGGGTTGCCTTTGCCAAGGCCTGTTGACTCCAAACTCGGATCCGACACCGCGAGCCTGCGTGGGACAGCTCGTGCCTCCATCCTGGTCGTTAAAGACACATCCTGGTCCACGTGGCTGCAGAGTCAAGCGTTCACTCTTCACCTGATTGCGACGACAGCACCTGGTTACTTCCTGGTTCCACACCGGTCACTGGCTAGTGACTTTGAACACTGTCCCCTCTGCTTTCAGGTACTCTTCTTCACCGATCCACCCTTGGATCGCACCGGACATCTACCTCCTGGTCGCCTGCAGCATCTTTTCTTTCAGGCTCCATTGACTTCAACGCGAGAACCCGACACACTTTGGCACCTATGCATCCGCAGCCCGTGGGTGAGGTAACGAGAGCATTTCGGTGCTCAAGGGTAGTTTAACTGTCCTAGTGTCGAGTTCCACAGTCGTTTTAGTCCTACCTAGTCAGGATTGTCCGTACTCACCTTTAACTTGAACTGTACTGTCCATAGACGTTGTTACGCATCTCGCGTGTGAGTTCACACTCTGCGCACGCGTTCCGTGGGCCTCCTATTACTTACCTGAAGTTAGTGTGGTCCCATCGATCCTACAGCCTCTGGACAGCTCCTTTCCTTTTATCGACTTTCACATTCCACTTACTTAGTATATGGTTTGTCGTGCCTCTAGGGCACCATTGTAATTTTGTGCAACTTGTCGTATTTTTCGTAAGAGATTGTCATGTGCTTAGCCCTCTGACCTCATAAAGAGTTCAGAGGTGTTGTTATTAATAAATATACTGTTTATTTTCATAACAACCTGTGTGGTGTCCTTTCATCTGGTATTCAAGGGGTTATATTGTGGTAAAACAGCTGGCTTCACATGCCAAAAGAGTTTAGCCTAAGACTGCTTTGTCCATGCTACCATTAGGATAGCTGGTCTATAAGGTTGACTTACAACCAATCACCATAAGGGTTGTTTGGACTGATACAAGGTGATCACTAGTACTAGTGAGCATCATAAAACAGGCCAACTTTTCACAATCAGGGATTTGAAGATTGGACAAGGTCTGCCCAAGCTGCAGAACTTTAGTGAAGACTTTGGTTTTCACATCATCAGATGGAATCTGTAAGTCCAGGACCCCAGTTGTCCATTTGAGGACTACAGCAAACGTTTGTTTCTACCCTTGAAGGGCTAGGGGGGAGAACCCATCCCTGTGTCAGAGGAAATGTCCAATCCACAGGCCTCACGAATAATTAAATAAATATCTGTGCGGGTTGAATAAATCTTCACCATCACCAAAAGCGAACAGGTCGAAGTCTAATCCAAAAAGTTGTTCAATCAGCTCCTAGGAAAAGGTGCTATTTTATCTGAATCCAAATGAATTGGGGCCAGTCGCATTGAAATCAAGATTGATTTGGATTAGAGTCAGACAGGACAATAAGGTTGGCGTCCTCCGGACCAGTGTCTATGTGGCAAAAACTGGTGTGGATCATGGTGCCATATGAGGACAGGATATGGACAGGATACATACGTGGATCCATGGTAGCAGAAAGCGTACTATAAGTAGTTGGCAGGGTGCCAAAGACTTGAAACATAGCTTCTTTGAAAGCCTCAATCCGTTGTTTTGAGATCAGCTGCATAATCTGCTTCTTGCAGGGGTACTGGGAGCGGGACCATGGGGCACTTTGATGTCCTTGCAATTTCTCAGAGAGGGCAAGTGGCAAGACTAGGAGAGTCCTAGTGTGCCTTCTTACACTTTTTAGACTTGAAATGCAATGAAGACCTGTAGCGGGTGAGGCCAGAAAGCGGGAACATGTCAGCACTCTCCACTTCGAGAGTAAACATGGCTTAAGCTATTTCCTAAGATGTTTGAAAGCGTACAGCTATGTGATCCATAATTGCATTTGGATGCATAAGGGCACACTCCTTGTCACAAACCCAAAGGCACACCTTGTAGGGATATATCAGTCACCTACGTGTGACAGAGCCTATAAAGTTTAAACTTCGTAGAATTAGGAAGTGACATGGTCCCTTGCACACTGGAAAGGATACTGAGAAAAAACGACAACTGATGAGAAAACATTAGAAACTGTATTCAAATCCGCAAAAGAATGTGTGGAAAGAGGGTACTAATGTCAACACGCTTGGGTGGCCCTTAAATGCAGCTCCAGCCTGTCGCTTCCGGGGCAGAACAAGGTCAACACGGAGCTGCATGACACCGCCCATCTGCTTGATCATTCCCAGTTCGGCTTCTGACAGGAGCACAGTACCGAAACGGCACTGATCAATGCACTGAGGAAATCAGGGCTGTGATGGACAGAGTGGGTGCAGCCGCCCTGGTTCTCCTCTATTTATCAGCCGCATTTGATACTGTTGACTACAATCTTTGGCAACAGCGGCTGGAATCAATGGGTGTCAAGGGAATGGCATTGACCCTACTGTCCTCCTTTCTGAAGGAAAGGAGATGAACAGTTACAATGAACAGGTACCAATCAGAGCCATATGCTTTACCATGCAGAGTCATTCAAGGATCTTCTTTGAGTCCACCTCTTTTTAATGTATATGTCTCTGAACTCGCTCCTTTGATCCGAGAATTTGGACTCAGCCTGACGTCATATGCGGACGACACCCAGATAGTCGTGGCAGCATATAGGAAACAAGCCTCACCCACCCTCCAGTTTCAGAAATGCATGAGAGAAATAAATAGATGGACGGGAACTCATTGTCTTAAGCTCAACTCAGACAAAACCGAGGTGATAATCTTCAGTAACTTGCAACCTAGATGGGACAATCTTTGGTAGCCGGCAGAGAAGGGTGAAGCACCTAAACCAGTGCAAAAGGCGAAAAATTTAGGAGCTTGGATTGACAACAAATTAGCACTATCACACCAGACAAATACTATTGTCTGTGCCTCCCATTTTATGATAAAGAAACTCAAGAAGATCCTGCCATACATCTCTTTGGACTCTAGAAAGATGGTGGTAACAGCATTAGTCCAGTCAAAACTGGATTATTGCAATGGACTCTATCTAGGTATACAGAGGCAATATCAAAAAAAGCTCCATACGATTCAAAATACAGCTGTCCGGCTGTTGGGAAATGTTTCTAAGTAGGACTCAATGTCCAAGGAGATTTGTAGAATCCACTGGCTCCCGGTGGCACAGCAAATTAGATTTAAATCTTTGTTTAGCATACAAGGCTTTGAACAACACAGGACCTCTTACCCTCAGAAATCTCTTTGCCTGGTACCAACCGTCCAGACAACTGTGATCCAGAGGCGCGATACTGATGAAAATGCAGAGAATACGATCCACAAGTTGGGGTGGCCGTAGCTTATCGTAAGGCACAGCAAAACCATGGAATAAGCACCCTGTTGAGCTTAGAGGGGCTACCTCCCTCACCATTTTCAGGCAGAAGTTAAAAACATGGCTACCTCAGAATTAATTACCGGACTGGGCGTACTGAATTCATAGCACGGAGACATCCTCTGGTATTTGTGCGCTGTTAGAAATGGGATTTTTGGTAGGCTAGGGCATGCGACAAAGACAGTCAATAACCACCACTTTAGTCAGGATAAGTTACACTCCTAAAATAACCCCTGCTGACCCCTTGGTAGCTTGGCACGAGCAGTCAGGCTTATCTTAGAGGCAGTGTGTAAAGCATTTGCACATAAGCAACAATTATACAATGTAAGCACTACAAAAGGACACCACACCAGTTTAGAAAAATATCCATATTTTTATATACTTAAGACAAGACTAAACATGATAAAAATCCACAATATAGTACTTAAAAATGTTCAGTTATCAAAATATGCTTGAAAAACAGTTCCTCGATGTCGATAGCTCTGTCCGGGGCTATCACGGCGCCATGTGCAAACAAATCCAAACAGTTCTGGCTTACCGCAGCGTCACAGGCCAGCTACGGTGTCGAGAAGGTCCACAAACAGTACATTTTACAAATGCAGGGCGTCGACAACCTCTCGTTTTCCCACAAGTTGCAGATCGAACTCCTCTCTGTTGAAGTCATGAGCGCTTGCGTCGGCAGGCGTCGGGTGCTGCGGGCGAAGTGCAGCGGTGCAATGTGCGGTGCCCTCAGGTCGCGGTGCGAGCAACGGCTTAGTGGCGGCATCAGATGGTGTCGTCTGTTTGATCAGGGTCGTGGTGCGAAGTGAATTTGGTGCTCGTCGAGGTGCAAGCAGCGTCGTTGTCGTTGCTTAAGCGCGGTCTGCGGATGACGAACTGGAGTCGATGGTGCAGGAGTCGGTAGGCCAAGGCTGCGGTGTGGGATGAGAGCGGTGAGTCGTTTAACTTTACGAGCAGTGCCCTCGAACCACGGTGCAAGCAGCGGCATCTATTTCGGCGTGGATCGGCAGCGTCGGGGATACCAAGGCCTCTCCGTGAAGTGAGGTGAGGAGTGGCGGAGCTCAGAGGTCAAGCAGCGGCTCGGTGGCGGTATCAGCAGGCGTTGCCTGTGAGACCAGGGTTGCTGTGCGGCGTTGCCCTCTGCGGTGCCTTCAGGACACTAAGTCGGCAGCGGCGCCTGGTTGCTTTTTTTTCTGTTGCAGCACAAAAGAAACAAGTTACTTACCTGTAACTTTAGTTCTCCAGTATTGGTAACTTTCATAGATTCCCATAGCTTGTATCATTCCCCGTCGTCGGAATGGGAGCCTCGGAGAGAGATATATATATATATATATATATATATATATATATATATATATATATATATATATATATATAAGTTGAGGGGGCCTAAGGAGAGACTTTGTTCGTCAGAAGCAATCCCGTTTCAGCCATCCAAACCCAGCTGCTTTTCCCCTCGTCTCCGATAACACCACCACTTTGGATCATCTTTTACCCTTCCCCACAACACCAGCCTGGAGTACATTATCATGTTGCATTCTGGGGGTTGCAGTGCGCAGACATGAGTCGTACCGCAACAGGTGTGCGGAATTGCATGGGGGAGGAGCGGAATGGCGCCTTGAACAACAAGCGGCTGGCAGGCTGTTCGAGACTTTGTCAGGTGTTGGGCGCTGAGGAAGGCAAATGCGCCGAAATGCATTCGCCGCCACCGGACTGCTGGTTTCTTTTCTAATAAAGCCCCTCCTTGCATTTCCCCTCGTGGTTGCTGCTTCTCTTTTCTTCGGGGGAGAGACTTACCTGTATGTATGTGTGTGTGTATATATATATATATATATATATATATATATATATATATATATATATATATATGTAGATAAACCAAAAGAGGGACAAAAGGGGAAAAATTAGGCCTAGGCCTTATACTATTTTGTAGCCTATAGGTGTCCTTTTGTAAAAAAGACCCAAATGTAGAGCACCAACCAATCAGAACAGCCTCACCCTGTGGAACCTTCCTGAGAAAGCTCAGAGCCTCAGATTTTCGTAGCCGTTGTATAGCCCTAATGACATATGCCAAAAGGAGTGAGCTTTCCCAGGGGAGGTGGGTGGGCGCATGGCAATCTATGAAAGTTACCAATACTGGAGAACTAAAGTTACAGGTAAGTAACTTGTTTCTTACTCCAGTATTGGAACTTTCATAGATTTCCATAGCTTGTATCAGAATAGATAGCAGTAGTATACTTCGCACATTTTGTGTAGAACGTCCCAATAACCTTACATAATATGTCATGAATTCACCATAATATCACAAAACAGTTAAACAACAGTATAAATAACGAAATGTGAAAGAAAGGAAGGAGGGTAGAAAGGAAAGCTCACCGCTCACTGGAAGAGATTTCTCAGGACCGCTTGACCAACAGCCGCATCCCCTTTAGCAGAGGAGTTCAAGCAGTAGTGCCTTGTGAAGGAATGAGTACTTCTCCAGGTGGCCGCTCTGCAGATGTCCTTAATCGATACTCCTGCAAACAGCGCCGTTGAAGATGAGATAGACCTCGTGGAGTGCGCTTTAACCTGTCCTTCCAGGGGCTTCCCCGCCGCCTGGTGGCAGAAACGGATCGCACTAGATATCCATCTGGAGATCCCTTGTTTTGATAACGGAAACCCCTTACAAGGGGCCCCAAAAGAGAATGAAGTGCCCTTTCGGCCGGAGTGGAAGGCTGAGGGAAAAAGGAATTCAGAACAATTGGTTCATTCAGATGAAAGTCTGTAGGAACCTTAGGAATAAACTTGGGGTTCATTCTAAGGATCAAGGTATCATTTTTAAACTGTAAGAAGGGCTCTTTAATGGTCAGAGCCTGTAGTTCTCCCACCCTCCTCGCAGAGGTGAGAGCGAGGAGAAGAGCCACCTTCCATGACAAGAATTTCAAGTCAGACTTATGAATTGGTTCAAACGGGGGCCTCATTAGTTGGGCCAGGACCACATTCAGATGCCATACCGGAGGTGGCGGCCGGTTTGGTGGAAACACCCGAAACAGTCCTTTCAAGAACTGCTTTATGACTCTTGTCGATAAAAGAGAAGGACCCGTCCTTGTTCTTCTGTATCTGGAGATTGCCGCCAAGTGGACCTTGATGGAAGAATGGGCAAGACCTGCATGAGCTAATGACAGGATATATGGCAAGAGTTGATGTGGAGCAGAGGAAAAAAGGGTGCACTCCTTCTCGCTGGCACCATATGTAGAAACGTTTCCACTTTGCTCTATACGTCCTATTAGTGCTAGGCGCCCGAGCCAAGATGTTTCTGCATTCGTCAGAAATGTCTAGATCCCTGAACTCTCTGTGCTCAGGAGCCATGCTGCCAATTGAAGCGAGCTCGGGTTCGGGTGGAGAACTTGCCCGTTGGACATTGCCAGCAGAGACTGGCTGGGTCGTAGATGTATGGGATTGTCTTGAGACAGAAGGAGAAGCTCTGTGAACCAAAACTGGCGAGCCCAGGCGGGAGCAATTAGAATCATCTTGCATCGCTCCATCTTGAGTTTCCTGAGGACTCGAGGAATTAGGGGAAACGGAGGAAAGGCGTAAACAAATGCGCCGTACCAGGACATCAAAAGCACATTCCCCAGCGATCCCGGATGGTGTTCCCTGCTTGCATAATGCCGGCATTTCTTGTTCGCCGGCGTGGCCAACAGGTCGATCGTTGGTGTCCCCCAGTGGGCGAAGATCTCCTTGACCACTGAATCGTCCAATTCCCATTCGTGAGAAATCGCTCTTAGGCGACTTAGAGTATCCGCCTTTGTGTTGTCTACGCCTGGCAGATGCTCTGCCACAAGCGTGATGTCCTGCGAAATCGCACATTCCCACAGCAGCTGAGCTTCCTTGGACAGTTGAGACGATCTTGTGCCTCCCTGCTTGTTGACATAGTGCATGGCTGTGGTGTTGTGCGTACGCACTAGGATGGATGAGTTCCTTATCCTTGGGAGGAAAGCCAACAGAGCCAACCGAATGGCTCTCAGCTACAGAATATTTATATGTAGACGACCTTCCACCGGCGTCCAATGCCCACTGACTTGGAGGTCTTGCATGACCGCTCCCCATCCCTGAAGGGAGGCATCCGTTGTAATGATGTGAGGGGCCGGAGGCATTCTGAAACTGAGACCCACCGAGAGGTGAGAACCTTCTATCCACCAGGCAGCCGCCTGCTTCATCTGTAGGGTGACCTTGACCATGTCGTTGAAAGAACCGTCCACTTGCCTCCACTGAAGGTCTAGTTGCTCTTGCAAGGGAGGCATTCGCAGCCTGCAGTGCGGAATCAATTGAATACAAGATGAAATCGACCCTAGAAGAGACTTGTACATCCTGACTGACACTGACTGCTTCTTTCGCAGTCGACTGGCCAAAGAAATGAGTCTTGCTTGTCTTTCTTCTGACGGGAAAGCTTTGCAAGCCTGCGCATCGATAAGAGCGCCCAGGAATTTCGCCGAAGTGGCCGGCCGAAGGACCGATTTTTCTCTGTTGAGCTGGAAGCCTAGTTGATCGAAGAGACGCAAACATGTCTCTACTGCTCCTGCAGCCGCTTGAAAATTTGGTGCCTTTAGCATCCAGTCGTCCAGGTACGGGAAAACCTCTAGCGACTGCCTTCTCAAAAAAGCTGCCACCGGGGCCAGCACCTTTGTGAATATCCGCGGCGCTGATTTCAACCCAAATGGGAGCACCATGAATTGGAAGTGACTCTTGCCCACTGTGAAGCGAAGGAAACGTCTGTGAGCTGGGTGGATCGGAATGTGGAAGTAGGCATCTTCCAGGTCTAACGTAGCCATAAAGTCGCCTGGATTCAGGAGGTGCAAAATGTCCTGGAGTGAGATCATCCGAAAGGAGAGTTTTACGAGATAGGTGTTGAGCTCCCTTAAGTCCAGGATTGGACGCCACTTGTCCTTGGTCTTCCGAATCAGGAAAAACATGGAATAGAAGCCCTCGCCTCTTTGCGATAGAGGGACACGCTGGATCGCCCCTTTCTGAAGCATTTGTTGAACTTCCAATTGCAGAAGGCTTAGGTGTTTCGTATTGGTGGCGTGGGGAGCTCTGTACGGTGGAAAATCCTGAAACTCCAATGTGTGTCCCTGACGGATGATGTTCAATACCCATTGATCCGATGTTATCTGCTCCCAGCTGCTCAGATGTTGAGTGATCATGCCACCCACTGGTGACACCTTGGGCGGAGGAACAGTCGGCAGAGTCAGGAGGCCGCTATTGACGCTTGGAGGCATCCCTGCCTTGACGACCCTGTCGCCCACGTGAGCTTTGGCGAGAGAAAGATTGTGATTGACGCTGATAGTACTGATTACCGTACTGAGGTCTGTACGATTGTGATTGTTGAGTATAGCGTTGTTGTTGGTAGCCACCTCTTGTCGATGTGAAACCTCTTCCTCTTGCTCCACGGAAAGGTGTCTTCCTATATTGCAGTGTGCCCAAGGACCGAGCCGTTTCCGTGTCTTTCTTTATCCCCTGTAGAACATCATCAACATGTTTCCCAAACAGCATGTCTCCGTCAAAGGGTAAGTCCGGGATTTTATTTTAGACTTCTGGACGAAACCAGGTCGCTCGCAACCAACGCTGTCGTCTAAGCACAGCTGCTCCACCAAGAGCGCGGAAAGCGGTGGTAGCGATGTCCATCGCGCAATCTATTATTTCCGATGAGGAACGTTGTCGTCCCTCCAAGAGTTTCTGGGCCTCAGCCTTAGGATCGTTAGGGAGCTGATCCAGGTATGGCGAGACGTCACTCCACATCGGACGGTCGTACCGTGCCAGGATTGCTAGGGCATTGGAAGCCCTGACCAGCAAGCTAGCAATAGACGAAAAACGCTTCCCTGCGTTATCCAATCGTCTTCCCTCTCTGTCCGGTGGAGCTGTTAGAGGAGCCGATGGATTGCGTGACTTTCGCTGAGCTGCTTGCGATATCACCGAATCTGGTCTTGGTTGGCCAACAAAGCAAGATGGACGGTCATCCGGCGCCTTATATTTCTTTTCCAAGCGCGGAAGGACTGGAATGACCGTAGCCGGCGCCTGCATCACCTTCTTTCCCTCCTCCCATATGTGTTCCACAATGGGAATGGAGCGGACAGCCTTGCGAAATGATTCCTTGAAATCATATAAAAAACAATCCGTAGAATTTGAAGGCATGGTGAGTTTAAAACGTGCTGTGGCTCTATCCATTAAGTTGTGAAAACCTCCCACGTCCACCGGAGGTGAGTCTATTGGGTCCGGTATTGGGGATGCCGGATCTGGAATAACATTGATCCCATTCAACATCGGGATCTTGAGCCTGATTATCTCCTTCATCATCCTCTGAAGTGTCAACATGGGTAGGCTCTACCCGCTGAGGAACCTCTACAGCCTCCTCTACATGCTGGGACAGTGAAGAGCAAGTAGCCGACAATTGAGGTTGCTCCTGCGCCTGTTCTTGCACTGGACGCGACGCTTGCCTGCTACGATATTCCTCCAACATAGCTCGTAAGTCCATAAGCAGAGACATCGGCATGGAGATCATACCCTGCTGGTTCAGGACTTCCTGGTATTGTACGCGATCCTGCTGCTGCTGTTGTTGCTGATGATAAAAATATTCATTCTCTGGCTCAGAGTCATGAAACTTCAGGTGCAATTGTGATGGACTATACGCATCCCCAAAGTTGTCATCGTCGTTGACGTAGTCGTCGTCGACTTCATCGAAGGTGTACTTCTTGTCGTCGTCGACGTTACCATCGTCGACGGAAGCTTCTTCTTCGTCGATGGCAAAGGAGATGTCGTCGTCGGTGGTAAACTCGACGACTGTGTCGTTGACGAAGTCTTTGATTCTTTACCCTTGGCAGCTGAGGGAACTTCCACAGCTGGCTTCTTGAACGTCTTAGATCCAACAGCCTGATGGGATGGCCCAGCCGAGCCATCAACTTTCTTTGATTTTGGCACCTCCGGTACCGGCCTCTCCCTCTCCTTTTCACTTCCGTGAGGAGATTCGCCAGGCCCAGGCTTGCCAGACCTGTCAGAGGTCCCACGCACAGCCTTCGAGGGGGGTTCCAAAGAAACTGAAACAGATGACCTACCCCTCTTCTGTGACCTCTTCGAAGACGTAGATAAACCAAAAGAGGTACAAAAGAGGAAAAATTAGGCCTAGGCCTTATACTATTTTGTAGCCTATAGGTGTCCTTTTGTAAAAAGACCCAAATATAGAGCACCAACCAATCAGAACAGCCCCACCCTGTAGAGCCGTCCTGAGAAAGCGCAGAGCCTTACATTTTTTACCGCACGTTGGTGAAAGGGAGTCTCCATAGAGCTCTTCTCTAGTTTTCTTTTGAGGTACTGTTTTTCTTCAAAATCTTTACAGGATTTCTTAACATCTTTATATAATGGCTGACAAGGAGAAGAAAAGCCTGTTCAGGCCTTGTGCCACATGTTCTAAAAAACGACTTTTTGCTGAGGATAAGCACAAGGATTGTATATATTGCTTATACCCAGATCATAAGGTTGCAGACTGTAAGATCTGCAGAACCTTTTCGACTAAGACTTTACGTAACCGTGAGGGGCGTCTGCTGACGTGGTTACAGAAGATGAAGACGAGAGATAGGATTATTTTCAGTGATGAAGAGGATGCTGCTTCATGTAATTTTCCCCAAATATTTTACATTCAATAAAACCAATGATTTAGTTAATAAATATACAAGCATATTTACACAACACGAACCAATAGAAATTGTATCAAAACATGACAAATAATTATGTCTATGTAAAAGAGTGTCGACCCAATGTCTACTTGTAAACAATCCAAATATCCATGTTATGAAAAAAATCAAGTAATATGCTCAAGTGCAGTGCAACAGCGTTAGTCCAATTTTATGAAACAAAAGTAAATTGATCTGAATAGAGCCCAAGTGGGCCTGTCACGATGCCTGCTAGAAACATGACAAGTGCAAAGGTGATTGTGCAAAATTGGCAATGTAAAGTGCAACTATAACAGCAGATAATTTCTGAAATAAATCAGAAAAAGTTTTTCTAAAAAATCTTATTTTCATGATTATAAAAATATATACAACAGAGTCACCACAATGTCAAGGAGCTTGTGGTATAAAAAGTGACTTTGCTGGGATGAAAATATTTTTGAATCCGGACAGGTCTTACGGGCATACTAATAAATCCTAAATGCAGGTGTAAAGGTCTTCCCTGTCATATAATCCATTAGGATTTTTCGTATTGAGCTCCAAAATGGACCTCGTCTCAAGGAGACGGAGTTTGGCCTCACGGTCCCCTCCTTTCCTTGAAACTTCTACACAATCAATCAGAAAGAATTGGAGCTTGTCGGGTATGCCTAGATGTTTCTCCTGGAAATGCCTGGCAACCGGATAGTTTTGATCGTGCCCGGAAATTGCACGTATGTGTTGGAGTATCCGTTTGTGGGCGGGCAGTTTAGTACTGCCCACATACTGAAGTCCACACGGACACTCCAACACATAGATGGCATATTCAGTCTTGCAGGTAAGCCACTTGGAGATGGCAATTGGATGTTCACGAAATGGGCTCTTAAAGTGGGTCCTATTGCTGCCGAACCGGCAGGCTTTACATTACGGACATGCCTTAAAGCCCTTCTTAAGTGTCGTCCAAGTGGTGGAGGCTCTTGGCTCCAAGGTGTTACTGACTAAAGCCTTCGACATAGAAGGAGATCTTCGGAAGGTGAGCTCTGGTTTGTTGTCTACTTTGTGTCCAATCACTGGATCACTTTGAACCAGGTTCCAGTTTTTGTACAAAATTTTCCGAAGAGCCCCATGTTGTCGGTTAAACGTCAGAATAACTCGTGGGGAACTTATTTTAACCTCCCCTACCAAGGAGACATCCGTGTGGATGTTTCTTGCTTTAGGAATTAGAGCCTCCTGTCTGCTGATTGAATTTGAACGCTTGATCACTTTAGTGAGATTGTCATTTGAATATCCCCTGGCTAGGAAACGTAATCTGCATGCCTCTTGTGCAGCCGCACATTCGACATCATTAAGATTAATGGTGTTTATATTAATCAAATTTACAAACGCTTTGGCACTATCAACACTGCCCTTCCAAATAAGAAAAAAATCATCAATATAACGCAAATACAAAACAATGTTATTGGAAATAAAGTTGTGGTGTTGGCCGACTAGGACCTGTTCCTCCCATAGCCCAACGTGTAAACACGCGTAGCTAGGTGAGAAACAGGCCCCCATCGCCACACCTCTAACCTGATGGTAAATTACGCCATTGAAGATGAAAAAGTTCTGTTCGAGGCACATTTTGGTCATATCCAGTAACATTTTGTTATGTGCCATCGAATGTGGGGGGCCTTTGTTTAAGTAGTAATCCAAAGCTTTGAGTCCATCACAGTGTTTTATTGAGGTGTAAAGGGATGAAACATCTAGAGTCATTAGTATCATATCCTCTTCCCAAACAAAGTGCTCAATTTTGCTTAGGAAGTCAAAGGAGTCCTTGACATACGAGTTGAGAGTCTTAACATAGTCTTGCAAAAAAAAGTCTATATATTTGGAAACATGTTCCAAGGAGCTATCAATAGCCGAAATGATGGGTCGGCCCGGTGGAGTGTCAATGTCTTTGTGAATCTTTGGGATCAAATAAAATGAGGGGATAACCGGATGATCCTTTCTTAGATATCTGAACTCCTCATGTGTAAGAAGTCCAGCACTTCTCCAGGCTTGTAATTTTTGATGTTGTTCAACCCACATATATATATATTATTACCGAGGCTCCCATTCCGACGACGGGGAATGATACAAGCTATGGGAATCCATGAAAGTTCCAATACTGGAGTAACACACAGTCCCCACTGCTGAGGGCAGATGAGCTTGAAGTCTTTGCTGTTCCTGAGACTTCTTGATCAGGGGGCAAGCTCTACATCAAGCCCTTGTAGAAACTCACAAAAGTAGATTGCAGAAAGTTCAGTCTAGTCCTACTGCCCAAGATAGAAGCAGCCACTGCAGGACAGCACAGCAAAGCACACATCAATGTGGTAGTTCCTCCTCACAGCTTCTCCAGCTCTCCTTCTTGGCAGTCTTCTTGGTCCAAAAGAGTTCGTTCAGAGGTCTGGGACCCAATATTTATATCCCAAAATCCTTTGATCTCTTAGGCAGAGTGCATCTGTGCCCAGCCAGAACCCAATCGGCCTTCTCTGGTGTGACTACCTCGCAGGAGATGGAGACGGCATGGGCCGAGGCAGACTAGGCCCTTTAAGGTGCAAGGAAATCTCCTTCCCAATTGTAGCCCTGGTATATGCAGGCCTTTCCTGACCCATCTAGACTATCTGGAGCCACTCCTGCTCCCCAGCCTTCTGTCATCCAAAACAGGCAATACACATTCCAGCAGAGGGGCACAGGATGACTGAGAAAGAAAAAACCTACTTTCTAAATGTGGTATTTCCAAACACAATGTAAAAATCACCTTCACTAAAAGATGCATCTTTAGATTCTGAGTTCAGGCATACTAAACTTTATTTTCTTACCCAATTCCCCGAGCCTGTTAGGCTTATAAAATGTTATAAACAAACTCTCCATTCTGTCCTATGGGGAACAGGTAGCCTTGCAATAGCGAAAAACGAAATTGGCCGTAATTCACTATCAGGACATGCCATACACACCAGGGCATGTCCTACCCATCACATACACTGCACCAGGCCCAAAGGGGTACCTTGGGCCTACCTTAGGGTGGCTGACATGTAAGAAAAGGGAAGGTGAGGGACTGGCAAGTGTGTGCACTGGCCAAGTCGACATGACAGTTATAAACTGCGCGCAGACTCCGCAATTGTGGGTGTGAGTTACCTTTTCAGGGCTAGTAGTAGCATTTGATTCACAGGCCCTGGCACACTCAGTGCACTTTACTAGGGACTAACACATCAAATATCCAGTCATGGAAACACCAATCCATAGCACAATTTACCACAGGAGCACTTGCACTTTACCACTGATCAGCAGCGAGAAAAGTGTGCAAAAAAACTACGGCAGCAAAAATAGTCAAAATTGGGAGGTCAGAAAGCAAAAACTCAGGGGAAACGCGCCAAAAGATGCCAAGTCTAACACGCATGCAACAAGTTTCATTAACATTGTAGAGTGGATGGGACAATGTATGTAAAGTACGAGTTACTTACCTTCAGTAACGATGCATCTGGTAGAGACTATTCTGCCCGCAGATTCCTTAACGTAGAATTATCCCCAGCCGTGAGACTGGATCCGGAAAACTTTCTTTGCCACAACATCTCTGCGTGGCGGTGGCGGTACCACGTGATTCCGTCCTGACGTCATCCGCTGGCCTGACGTCAGCGAGGTCACATAAGCCCCACCCCGGCGCACCGACATCAGTTTTCTTCGGAGAACTTTTCTGCGCCACAACGCGGAGCCATCACAGACAAAAACTGTGAGACTATGAGAACAGTGTGCGAAAAAGCAGATAAACAGAAAGGAAAAAAAGCAAATGGAGGGGAACCCCACCATTCGGGGAAGTGCCAGGCACAGAGGCACCGAAAGTCATAGAAGGGAAGAGCAGAGCACAGCCACTGCAAAGCAACCCTGCAAGCAAATACAACATTCTCCCCGGAGACAGAAAGAAACATGCGAAAAACGTTGCAGCAGACTTAGAAACCTCCAACCACAGTCTATTAACAGGGAAGGACAAGGAGTCCAGAACAGAAGAGTAACGACAAATTACCCCAAGACCACACCATCAAGAAGAGTCGCGGCCCCTGAAAGGAGCCATGGCTGAGTCCCAGCCAAGAGACCCTAACTTAGAGGACTGCACATGAGTCAATAACTTCAAGCAAGGAAAAAAAAATGAAGTATGAGAATGCCCCACACTGGAAACACCAGGGTGTAGGGATGCAGGAGTACCCATGAACCTACCAATCAAGGACCAGAAAGGGTGGAGTGGATGCAAACACACCAAACAAGGCATCCCGCTAGAGAAGAGTGATAGAGGGCACTCGCAGTAGACAAAACACAGAGGCAGGCGAGTGCAGAAGACCAAGCTAAGGGTCCTCGCATAACGGGGAGGAAGGGCGAGTCGTGAAAGCATCTGTGGCTGGAATCGTCTCTACCAGGTACATCGTTACCAAAGGGAATTAACTCATACATTTGATAGAGACTACTAGCAGCAGATTCCTTAACGTAGAATAGATACCATAGTCATACCCAGAATGGAGGAGGAGGGCCTGCAAGAGAGCCTCCCAGTAGGAAGAAACACAGGGCCCCAGCAGGGGATGTGTAAAGAGGGCAAGAAGGGTAGCCCAGCCCCACCAAGCAAAAGGAAGCAAAGATGAGGTGATGGGGGCCCAGGTAACCCCAAGCCCAACCAAGGTACCAGGAACAGCCGCCAAAAAGCCCCGAAGGGACAGCCAAAGGCAGAGGAAGGAAGAAGGGAAGCACCCCAAACCCCAGGGGAAGGGGTAGAAACGGAGGCAATGCCCTCCATAGGAGAACACACAGTGAAGGGAACTGCTGAACCGGCCTCAGTCTCGAGTCAATGGACAAGGCAGGAATGGCCCCACAGCCAGAAAGGTAGGCGTGAAAAGAAAGACAGTCTCGCAAGGCTCCAGCAGAAGAAGAGGCAAAGGCCAGAGAAATCTAGGACAACCCCTAAGGGAGACCGACCCAGACAAAACCGACCCACGAAAAGAAGTGGGACCAGCCAGAAGAAAGGAGGAGAAGGACAGAGGACAGACAAAGCCTTCCACCAGAGCATGGGAAGACAGAAGGAAAGTCGCTCCCCCCTGGAACACCAGACAGAGGACCAGGCCGAAACGCCGCCAAAAAGAATGCGAAAACACCACAGTGCAACGCCGCAGACGGCATGCGAAAGTCGGGCCAGCGATGCAGCGGACACTGAAAGGACAGAACCTGAAGCAGCGCAAGCTACGTCCAGACAGGAGCAAAGAAACCGCACTTGCGGTATACAGTAATGCCAGAAAAGGCGAGGAACCCGCAAGTGGGAGTCCACACCCTCTCAGCTTAGGACAGAGCTATGCAATAGCTACTAATACCCCACCTAGGGTGAGACACGTCCCAAAGAAAACATGGGAACCACTCTTAGGGAAAAAAATCCCACATCAGAGAACAAGAACATAAGAACCTGCGGTTAGAACCACAGACAGTTTAACAGTCAGCCAAAAAAGACACTTGCCAAAGGGCAGAACCAGCAGCCAACAGAAGAGAAGGGCCAACCAAGGGAGCCCGGAGGCACGTCAGACCACACAAAACATATAAACGGACCACTGAAAAAGTCAGAGCCCAAGAGCAAGTGTGATAGCACCTCCCATCAAGCCCCAGAGGGACAACAACAAGCCAGTCTACGGAGGGGGTGGAGGAGGACGAAGAGCCCTGCAAGGAGACGCTGAATGGCGGAGTCCACATGAGTGTTAAACAAAAGGACCCCATCAAAGGGCAGGCCAACCAGACGCTCCCCAATATTCTCAGGAAACACAGCATCCCGCAGCCAAGCATGGCGAAGAAGAGCCACAAAAGTGGCCATAGCACAGCCAAGAGCATCAGCCATATCCAAGGCAGCACGGAGAATGAACGCGGCCAGTTCTCAACCGTCCAACACATGGTGCCGTAGATCAGCCAGGGCACCCTCATGGGAAACCTGAGAAAGCAGGGACTCGACAGAATCCCACAGTCCGGAGGTAGGCCTAGTCAATACACAAAGAGTGTTGCGCGCCCGCAAGGCAGCACTGGATGAAGCGAACATGTTACGCCCCCCATGAATCCAACCACCGGGCCTACCTAGATGGAGGAAACAACACTACAGGCAAGGATAGAAAAGCTGTCCGCAGAAGAGAGCCCTAAGTAGAAGGGTGGAAGGAAAGACAGACTGGGTCATACAGCGCAGGACGATGGCGATGCAGGAGCGGCTGAGGCACGGGATCACCCGTGGCAGGACGCAACCAGAAGAGAATTGTTGAGCGACACTTCAAAAGGAAGGAACAGCTTCCGTCCACCAGAGCTCTGGTGGAGAACCTCAAAGAGATTATCTGTTGGGAAAGGGGTGACGGGCTCGCCCATCTGCAAAATGCCAGTGGCTGTGGAAATAGCCCGAACGAAGGAGACACTAGCCTCCTTAGGGCGCCACGGGGAAGAAAGAAATTCCTCCGTGGGCGACGGCTGCAAACTGAGCCGTCCGTCCCTAAGTCCAGCCATAGGGGAGAGCGGCCAGCCCTGGAATGGAGGGGGGTCCACTGACTAGTGGAGGACCGGAGAGACTCCCGGGGAGGGTGGAGAAGCCGGCGGAGGGTCCAAACACGGACTGCGGAAAGGAGGGCCCAAGGGCTTAGGCCGCGGGGACGGCGAGGAGCCCTCCCTAGAAGATGCTGGTGAAAAGGCAACAAAGCGGCACCCAGTCTACGAGGAGGAAGAAACCAGTAGATGACAATCCTCCGGAGAGGAGGAAACTTCCTCAGAAGACGAATCACGGACCCGACACCAGCACGGCACTGTGGAATCCGCCACAGGCGCCGGCTCCACGCCGACTGGCGCCTAAGTGGGCATCGGCGGCGCAGAGTCGACTTCCGCCACCACGTGCTCCCCAGGAGAATGGGGTGGGGTCGGACCCGGTGCGGCTAAGGAACGGCGCCGAAAGGTCTCCGGCTCGAACTCACTCAGGGCAGCCGCCCGCGGAGAGGACCGAGAGGGACTCGGGAAAGCACTCCATGCCTCGGCCTCCATCCGCGGCACCACCAGGGCCGGGGAGGGGAGCCTTCAGCGCCGAAACGATGCCGGCTCGGCCTCTGGAGAGGTATCCACCTGCTCCGAGGGCCGAGAGGGACTCGGGGAAAAGCCCAGAGTCCCAGCGACCACTGCGATGCCACAGAGAGCCCCGTAGGGATGTCAAGCGAGGCAGGGACGCCAGGGGTCGAAGAGCGGAGCCCCGAAGGACTACCCCCTCGACGACACCACCCTCCTACAATCTAAAGCCAAAACTTTCGGCGCCGGGGCCGAAGTCGCCGGCGATTCCGTGGAAGTCCTTGCACGAGGCAAGGGATCCGAGGAAGTCTCAGGAGGTGGAGGAGGGGCCAAAGAAGCTTGCAGAGCCGCAGCGTAGGCTGTCATTTGGGCCTTAGTCGCCCCAGTGCCGGGAAAGGGTGGATAGGGTGGCGACTGGCGGGGGCGCACGACCCGAGGGGAGCCCACGCTCTCTGCCGACCGAGGACAAGACCTTGGAGACAAACTACAGGACCTACCAGCTGGCGAGCGACGCCCATGGGAACATGGCACAGGGCGTTGCTGCAGACGGAATCGGCAGTTCCTGGCCTCCGAGTTGGGGGACGGACGCTGGGACGACACCGACCGGGACAAGCGGGCCAACAGCAATTTCATCCAACACCCCCGCCGGGACTTCGGTTTAAGGTGCTGACTAGCTTCACAGTCTGTAGAGTCGTGGTGCTTTCCGAGACACCACATAGATATCAGGTGACAGTCCGTCGCCGACATCTGGCGTGCACACTCCGTACACGACTTGAAGCCCTAAGGCATTCGCACACTGTTCCACGAACCAAAACGTGAAAAGGAGACCTGAAAACAGGTCAGGACACGATCCGGATCCACGTTGCACGCGGAAAAGAGAAAATACTGATGGGGCACAGAGGTGGTGCTAATGTGAACTCGCTGACATCACGCCCGCGGACGTCAGGACGGAATCACGTGGTACAGCCCCCGGCGCGCAGAGATGCTATGGCAAAGAAAGTTTTACAGATCCAGTCTCATGCCTGGGGATAATTCTACGTTAAGGAATCTGCGGCTAGTAGTCTCTATCAGATAAGGGGGCATACATGACAGGACTAGCCTAAAGGACATGACTGAGCGGCACAGCAGTGTGGAGTACCATAGTATAGTGGAGTGGTATACAGTAGCATAGAATACAGTGTGGTACGAGACTGGCGTACAGTGGGACAGCGTACAGTGGGACAGCATGAAGTGGCAGAGCGGCCTGGCACAGCGTGGAGTGGCATAGCAAACTGGCACATCGTGGAGCGGCATAGGGTAGACTGGCACAGCATGGAGTGGCATAGGGCAGACTGGCACAGTGTGGAGTGGCATAAAGCAGACTGGCACAGCGTGGAGTGGCACAGCGAGGAGCGGGTGGAGTGGAGCATCATACAGCGTAATAGCATTCAGTGTGCTGGCGAAGAGAGGAATGGAGTGGCATATAGTGACTCATCTTGCGGATGCAAGGGCTAGAAGAAGTGGAGTCTTCCAGGAGAGGAAATTGAGGTGAGCTCTGGGTATCGGCTCAAAAGGATGTCTCAAAAGCTGGGCAAGAACTGTGTTGAGCTGCCATGTTGGAATTGGAGACTTTACAGGAGGGAAAATCCGAAATAGACCTTTGAGAAATTGTTTTATCAGTCTATTTAACCAAAGGGAAGGTCCTGTAGAAGATCTCCTGAAACAGGAAGCGTAAGTGAAGCCTGAAGTTGCTATATGGAGAAGGTATGGTAATATTTCTCCCGGAGCATGTGAGGGGATGCACCTTCGCAGATTTACACCAGATAGAGAACCTTTTCCATTTGAAGGAATTAGTCCTGTTTGTACTATCAGCTCGAACTCAAGATAGAACTGTTCAGCAGTCTGGAGGAATGTTTAGGCCCTGAAATTCTTGGAACTCAGGAGCCAGGCCGATAATTTGAGAGATGCTGGATATGGGTGTTGGACTTGTTCCTGGTCCATTGGGAGGAGAGATGGAAACAGTGTCAACGGAATTGGAGGTTGCAGGGAGAGGAGATGGAGTTCCGTGAACCAATGTTGGCGAGGTCATGCTGGAGCTATTAGAATCAGTGTACAGGGATCTGCCTGCAGAGTTGGCCTAACGGCTAAGGCGCTCGACCTCGGACCTGTGGATCTGGGTTCGAGTCTCGGTAACGATGCTAAAACCTCCTGTGATCCTGGGCAAATCGCTTAATCTCCCCGTGCCTAAAAATGAAAGTGTGTGTCCTCATGTAAAATGTAACTTGTGCTATGTAAAGCGCTCTGATACCTGATTCGGTTCGGGTCTAGTTCGCGCTATATAAAACTCTACAAAAAAAATAATAATAAATCTTCTGGAGGACCCTGGGAATCAGTGGAAAGGCGTAGGCAAATACGTCGAACCATGCTATTGAAAATGCATTCTCCAGAGATCCCCATTGGGGTTTGCCAACTTGTGAAGTGTTGGCATTTGGCATTGTGCTGGGTGGCAAACAGATCCAACAGTGGTTTGCCCCATTGAGAGTGGTTGAGAGTATCCAGGTTCAACTCCCACTCGTGGAAGGTTGTCTGCAGTCTGCTTAGCGAATCTGCCAACGTATTGTCTTTTCCTGGAATATACTCCGCTCTCAGGGAAATTTTGTGTTGAAGTGACCAGTTCCAAATTTTTTGAGATTCTTGAGTGAGTGATAGCGAACGAGTTCCTCCCGGTTTGTTCAGGTACTGCATCGCCATAGTATTGTCTGTTCTGATGAGCACTAATGAACCTTTTATCCTGGGAAGGAAAGCCAGGAGGGTTAGATAGACTGCTCTCAGCTCTAGGAGGTTTATGTGCAGTTTTCCGTTTGGAAGATTACCACTTCCCGCTGATCTAAAGCTCCTGAAGGAAGGCTCCACAAGCTTCTAGAGACGCATCCGTGGTTATGACTTGAGAGGCTTGAGTTAGAAAAGGTAGGCCACAAGAGAGATTTTGTGGGTGAGTCACCAGTTTAGAGAGGCAACCATCTGAGGAGTCACCTGTATGTCGTCGTAAAAGGATCCGTCGATTTGAATCCACTGAGTGGAGAGAGCCTCCTGGAGAGGACAGTAGGGAACTAAAAGAATGCAGGATGACCATTTCCGAGGAGGGATTTGAATAGTCGCACTGAAAGACTTTCTTTTCCTTATGCTCTCTGAAATTGCAGGAGTTTCTGTTGTCGTTCCTGTGATGGGTAAGCTTTTTTCAGGACTATATCCAGGAAAGCTCCCAGAAATGTTATCCGCTGAGAAGGCTGTAGGACCGATTTGTCTGGGTTCAGACCCAATTTTTGGAAAAGCCGTAGATCGGCTCTGGAAGACCTCCTCGCGCTGTCAAGAGAGGGTGCCTGGACGAGCCAGTCGTCGAGATAAGGAAAGACTCGGTGATGTTGTTTCCTGAGGTATGCAGCCACTGGGGAAAGACATTTTGTGAAGATGCGTGGGGCTGACTTGAGTCCGAAGGGCAGGACCTGGAACTGGTAGTGTCTGCCAGCCACAGCGAACCTCAGAAACTTTGTGTCCTCTGTGGATAGGAATATGAAAATAGGCATCTTGGAGGTTCATGGATACCATGTAGTCGTTTGCATTGAGAAGTTGCAGGACTTCTTGAATGGTGATTATGCTAAACAATTGTTTCTTTAAGAATTTTAGATTTCTCAAATCATTTCTTTTCCTTTTTGCGTATCGAGAAGAATCGGAGTAAAAACCTTGTCCTCTTTGACGAACAAGAACCTGTTCTATTGCTCCCTTCTGGATCATTGATGATATTTCCAGGAGTAAGAGGTGTAAATGCTTGTGAGCCATAGGTTGAGGTGTCGTCTGTGGAAGAACTTGCACAAATTCTAGTGAATGTCCAAACTGTACTAGTTGGAGAACCCAACGATCTGTTATTGTGTAGAAAGTAGGATATCTTTCCTCCTACTTTGGAAGGGGAGAGGAAATGGAGATTGGTGGTAGAGAGAAGTCATTGGTATAGGGCGGAATCCGGCCCTTCCGCAAAAGGAAGACTTGTTGTACGAAGTTGGTGTCTGTTGCCTCTGTTGAAATTGTGGCCTGTATTGTTGGTTTGAGGAGGAGTAGGAAGACCTATATTGCTGGTAGCCTCCTGCTAGAATATTGCCCTCTACCGCATGAGCCTCGAAAAGGGGAGCTTTTATATTGAAGGGTACCCAAAGCTCTGGCTGTGTCTGTATCCTTTTTTATCCCTTGGAGGGCTTTATCAATTTGTGTGCTAAAGAGGAGTTGACCATCATAAGGTATGTCAAGAATCTTGGTCTGAAGCTCAGGCCCGAATGTTGTTGCCTTAAGCTATCCTTGGCGTCGCAGGACCACCGCACCAGCCAGTTAGCGGAAGCCAGTGGATGCGATGTCCGTCGCACAGTCAATTTCCAAAGCTGATCTTTCACCCTCCAGCAACACTTTCCTTGCCACCTCTTTAGACTCTTGCGGCATGGTCTCTAGGTAGGGTGCAATGTCTGACCAAATCTGCCAGTTGTAGCGCCCTAATAGCGCCAATGAGTTAGACGCCCGCACAGTTAGCGCCGACATGGAACTAAAACGCTTTCCAATATTGTTTAAGCGTCTGCCCTCTTTATCCGGAGGAGCTAAAAGTGGGACAGAAGGTTTTTTTGAACTACGTTGAGCTGCCTGATTAATCACTGAATCAGGCTTATGATGGCCTATAAGACAGGCTAGAGCGTTGTCAGGAGCTCTATATTTTTTATCCAAGCTTGGCAAGACTGGGGGAACTGTAGAAGGGTTTAGCATTATTTTGATGCCTTGATCCCAGATATAATCTATGATAGGCATAGATCATACAGATTTCTTGCAAGGTTCCTTGAAGTCGTAAAGGAAACAGTTCTGTTGGTGACAAGGCATTGGAAGTTGAAAACGCTGTGCTGCTCTTTCCAAGAGATTATGGAAGCCTCCGATATCTTCGGGAGGCGAGTCCACTTGAGGAGGCAACGGCGATGTGGGAAGAGGGATAACGTAGTCGTTCGATTCGTCATGATGTGACTGCGTATCCTGAATTACCTCTTCTTGTTCATCCTCCTCATTGTCCGTAGAGGGGGGAGGCGGCACAGGTACTTCAATGGTAAGAGGTAGTGGAGGCGGTGGTGGAACTTGCGCCATCGAAGGTGGAGGGAGAACTGGAGCAGGAGACTAGGCAGAGGTAGGGAACCTCTTCTTGTAGTCTGAGATCATAAATTGCAGCTCAGAGACCAGGGCTGAAGGAAGACAAACCATCTGTGGCTGTTGATGATGGCTTTCGTCTTAAAAGTACGCCTGCTCATCCATATCTTGCTCGTCATACTTCGAATCCTTCTGATATTTAACACTGAGTACAGAAGGACTTCTTGCAGCCTGCAACATGCTGTCCTCAACCGAATTCTCACCTTCGTCCAAAAGATGAGGGTGAAGTAATGGACCCATGCAAAAACAACAATTGATGGACGGAATGTTGCACAATGACAGAACATTCACCCCCAGTCACAGATCTGGGTTTAATCCGCTTTGTTTGCCATAAGTTGGCAGGGTATGCTCAGACGTGAGTCCCTTGCTCACTTTGCCACTGGATTCAAGCAAGCCTGGCTGAAGACGGCTAAAATGTCAGAAACCGGTCCTAGGAAGCTTGTTTACGGTCCAGGGAAGGCATGGCTTGGCAGTTCGGGCTGGACTGTTCCCATGAGGCACAGGGTCAGACTGATTTGCATATGGCCATGTCTGAACTGGGGTGGCAGAGTGGGCTAAAGAACGGTGATGGATTAAAACCAGATCTGTTGACTGGGTGTGAGTGTTTGATTGGTTCAGATGCTCCGTCCATCACCACCCCCTTTTGTACCGTGAAGTAATGGACCCAGCTGGGTGACATAAGGTAAGGAGTCAGCCTTTGTTTTGTAAATTTCTGTTGAAAATATGTATTTTCCGTCTATGATTTAGGTGTTGTCGATGAGGCCGTCGTCGACGAAGAATCATCGATGGTCACTAGGGGCACGGACATCAACGAGGAACCTCTCGTCACCAAGGTCATGTCGTCGATGGTACACTCTTCGTCGACATGTGTATCATAGACGAAGAAGCACTCGTCACCGTGCTAGTCGTCGAGCGAGCCCTCGACGAAGATTTCTTGATAGTCGACGACAAAGGGGTAAGTGCTGTCGACGATGACGTCGTCGACGAGATGAATGCCGACGAGACTGAAATTGTAGAATCAGTCGCTGTCGACGAAGTCACTCCAATAGCTGTATAAGGAGATTGTCAACTAAGCCACCGTCGACGAGATGGTAGTCGACAGGGCTGAGGAAGGCTTTTTAAAAGTGTGTTTCACCCTCAGCGTAGAAGTCAGAGGGCTTGAAGCTGGCTTTTGCAAACCCTGAAGGGGAGGAGACTCCCTCGTAGGTAAAGCCTTAGGTTTTGAAGCCTCTGAAGACTTTTTCTGTGTCTTCTTTTGAGGTTGTTGCGAGGAAGGACCTGTGAGACATCTCTGGGCCTTTTTGAGGAGTTTTAGAGGAAGATCTTGATAAGCTTTCAGTCTCCTCAGAGGACATGGGGTCTTCTTTGTCCTTAAGCCTCTGCAGCCAAGCCAGATGCCTTCCCTCATGGTCTTGTGTTTTTGTAGAAAAGGTACAACATACCTTAGGTGAATGGTCCGGATAAAGACAGTAGAGGCAGTCCTTATGCTGGTCGTCGACATGTAACCACCTTTTTGCAGGTACCACAGGGCCTAAAAACGCCTTTTTTATGAGTGCCCGACATGAAGACAGTAAAGACTTCACTCAGACAAAAAAAATCCTGAATGAAATATCTTGAAACCAAGAAATAAGGAAAACCTGAGCAGAGCTCAGTGGAGACTCCCTTAGCACGACGTGCGGTAGAAAATCTGAGGGACTAGAGCTCCTTCCAGGATGGTTCCAGAGGGTGGTGACAGCTGATTGGTTGTTCTCTAAGAGTTTGGTCCTGATTACAAAAGGACCTGGATGTGTTCCTAATGTGAGGCCTTAGGCCTATTACTCTCTATGTCTAATGGGACATTACTTTACTTATGTACCGGGGACTCCCATCCAGATGACAGGGAATGATTCAGGCATGTGAATCTATGAAAGATACCCCAATACTCGATAATATAGTGTTGCACAGTATAATCACGTACACTGAATTGCTATGGAGTGGAGAGGCATAGAGTGGATTACTATACAAATACAAAGCAGCGGCTTGCAGTGAATTGTTGTACAGTGTATGTGAAAATGCATTGGTTGCAAAAAGTGTTTTGGACCCTTTTATCCCTCGACAAATCATCGTAAAACTTTTCATCATCCGCCAGAATGTCTGCAAAGTTTTGTGAAGATTTGTCAAACGGGTTCAAATTATTCATGGTGAAAAAGTGGAAGAATCCTCATCTCCAGTAATCATAACTAGAGTGGCTATCCCTTCACACACGCACACCACATATATACAGACACATACCACCTTTCTTTTGAAAAGCCTTTCTTTAAACAGTAATTTTAACAGCCTGTAAAAACGTTTATTTGTCCAATGTTTGATTATTTTCTTTAAGAAGAAGAAAAAATCAATGTATTGTTTGCCAAAGAAATTTTCACTAAATGTTTTGAAATAAAGGTAAGAGGAAAAAGGGGACAATGAAGTTAACAGGTTTAAGCCACAAAAAGGCTAGGATAACCGATGGTGCTCCTTTAAATAATAGAATATAGTGGTGTAGCCAAGATAGCTTATGAGTAAATTGCTCAATCTGATTTCCGCCCAAGCCAATTAAAATAAACCAAGTTACTGGAGACCTCCTAGTTAAAAAACACTGACATTTGACCGAAAGCCCCCAGTACAAGGCTCTAGCATAGAATGGCGGCAATACAGTGTCATGGCATGCCACAGAACTGACTGACGCCCAGCTGCAACAAGCATTTACAATGCAATAGGTTTCGCAGCATTGAAGTTTGAGTTATTGGCATTGTGTATGACAATGCGTTGCATACATTTTTTAGCAAACCTTGAATTGGTGAGCAGTGAGTGTGTGCAAGAGTATGCTGTTGCTCACAGCTGTTATTATTCACAGAGCTCTGATGATGCAACTCACGCACGGGCTGACGCAGTTATTATTCACACAGATCTGATGATGCACCTCAGACACGGGCTCACAGCTGTTATTATTCACACAGCTCTGATGATGCACCTGAGCACGGGGGCTGACGCAGTTATTATTCACACAGTTCTGATGATGCACCTCAGCACTGGGCTGACGCAGTTATTATTCACACAGCTCTGATGATGCACCTCAGCACGGGGTCACCGGCAGTTATTATTCACACAGCTCTGATGCACCTCAGGCACGGGGCTCACAGCTGTTATTATTCACACAGCTCTGATGATGCACCTTAGGCACGGGGCTGACCGTTATTATTCACACAGCTCTGACTATGCACCTCACGCACGGGGCTGACGCAGTTATTATTCACACAGCTCTGATGATGCACCTCAGGCATGGGCTCCCAGCTGTTATCCCGACGAGTGCATGCGAGGTGGGCGAGTAGTACCGCGGGTCTCGCACTATAGGAGGCACGGTTAGAGGGTAAAGAGGCTGGAAAAGACAGTGGCGTGGAATGAAAGTGGGAGGGCTCGGTAGGTGCGAAGAGAGGCTGTGGCTTGAGGGAGATGCGTTGTTGAAGTATGCGCACTGTGCAGAAGGAGGCTGGCATAATGTGTGAGAGATGGGCTGTCGGTGCCAGTTATATTCGGGGGGTGGTGAATGGCTTGCGACGCATTTACGGAGGGTGAAGCTCGTAGTGTGGGTGGAATAGCAGAGGGGGCGGGCTATGCTGTGGCTTGGGGGCAGGCATTTTTAGGAATATGTGAATCGCTGTGGTTAGAGGAGGGGCGGTTTGGTTTGTTGATGTGTGAGCGCTAAGGAGATGGGTGTCTTGTGTAAGGAGGTGAACGACGCAGATAGCTTGCAGCTTCCGTGTGAGAATGCCGGTCACGCCATGGAAAGGGAGAGAGGGCGGGAAAAGACAAGGAGTGATGGAGTACTAGTAAGACGCCCCTAGAGGAGTCCTCTGGGAAGCCGTGAGAGTTTTGAGAAGGCAAACAGCTACTCCCCTTACAGTCCCCATCGAAGCGTGCAGCTAGTGCCTGCTGGTGTTGTACATTTCCACTGTCCATCCTACGCAGCACCCGTACCGCGCCCCCTGGACCACCAACCATATTACCGGCGCAGCTGTAGCAGTGCACCCTTAACGCGAACGTATACGTTATGCCTGATTCACGTAACATAATTCTATCGAGAGGGGTGGTTCCCCGGTGTAGTGCTTTACTTTAACAAAAGTAACGTTTGGGGCGAGATGCGGAGGTATACCGGCATTAACCCCTCAGCAACACTTGCTAAAAAGACCACTTTTAAAACCCAAGCATGGCGCATGCAGGCAGGAATGCTATTTTTTACGGGAAGGAGGAAACAAGGTGGCGACTATTATATAATACGTCATTACTTTTTCAATAGCGCGGCGAACTCTTCATCCACTACCTTTCCGACCACTAGAGTCCCAAAGTGTCCAAGGATGTTCTCAAAAAGCTAGGATAAATCGAAGTGCGCTCTCTGTCATCTTGCACAGGCACGCCCCTCTCCAGAGTTATGCTGCTCGGCATGGTTTTCTGTTTTGGGGAGGGGGCGTGAACCACTGCCCCGCCCCCCTCCCAAACACAGAGTCCCCCATGGCACCCTGCATACTTTCAAAGTGCATGAACGGGCGACCACTAGCCTGAATGCCGCAGTCATTAATGACGTCCCCCCAGCAAACCTTGAAAAAGTTGTTTACCTCCCCTGTCCCATCCCGCTGCAGCTGTCCCTGCGCAAGCTGCTATGAGAAGACACGCCGGAGCGAGGTAAGGGGTGTGTGTGTGTAAGCGCCGGGGTGTTCAGTATGTGTGTGTGTGTGTGTGTGTGTGTGTGTGTGTGTGTGCGCATGTGTGTGCGCATGTGTGTGTGCATGTGTGTGTGCATGTGTGTGTGCATGTGTGTGTGCATGTGTGTGTGCATGTGTGTGTGCATGTGTGTGTGCATGTGTGTGTGCATGCGCGGCTGCGGGGGGATTCTCTATGTGTGCGTGAGTATGCGCGGCGGCTTCTCTATGTGTGTGTGTGCGTGCGTGTATGCGTGGCGGGGGAGGTTGGGGTGTTCTCTGTGTGGGTATGCGCGGCGGCGGCGGGGTCTGTATGTGTGTGCGTTTCTGCTTCCAAGGAGCCATGGGAGACAGGATGCGCACGTGACCTGATCCATTTACGCAGGCGTGCACTCTCCTGTTTTCTGTTAAAGGGAGCGTCTTTGAAGAAAGAAAGTCGCCTCCAAGGTGGAGAAGAAAGTTGCCTCAACTAAAGAACAATCCAAGATGGAGAACCCGAATCAGACTCCAACTTGGTGTTTTTTCCAGTAGTCTTGTAAAACAGATGAAGGTTTGCAAATATAACTCCCAGCAGTCTGAGTTTTGTGTAACTGGCACCTTTAGGCTGGTCTAGATTGTATTAGGGTCCTTTGAGGCACATTTCCATTTATCATTTATTATTTCTAATATCATTACATGGAAGTATCTGTTTTTTTCTACTCACTGTGAAATGTCACTAAAAGTGTCAAACAGGAGATACTAGAATGTTGCACCTAAGCTTACCAAACACATAGAAATGTCAGAGATAAGGAAATTAGCAACTACTCCATTACATGAAATTATCTCTGCATCCATTGTCATGTGTAGTTTTCAACCGTTTTTCAAGTAAACAAAGCATAAAAAACGTTTAAGATTTTTTTTTTTTTTTTTTTTTTTTTTTTTTAAAAGTGATTCGTAGGTAGTACATACAATAACAATTTCTCACACACTATCAGCCTATCCCACCTTTACCGGCATTCTCCGGAAAAGGGTATCGAAAGAGAAAAGGGGCAAACGTATCACTGTCGAGAACAGTTAAACGTAGTGGTCATGTTTGCATGATACCAATACCTGTTTACTTGAAGTCAAAGAGGGTAGGGAACTTAGTGGAATGAATTAAGTACTTTTGTTTTTAACCTTTTGATATTCATGCAATTTATTCCGGTTCAAACAAAAACCTAAATACCTGTAAAGTAAACTGTGGTCTTATAAGACAGTGTACTTGGCATAAATAAACAAAAAGAAGCAGATATTTACCCTGTCAGTTATCATTATTTACTTTTGTTTATATTTAAAGTTACATGCCTATGCCTAACTTATCACAGTTTAAGGTACTCTTCACAATAGAAACATTGCATCAAAAAGAGATGAATGTTTGATAGTCTAAAAACTTCTTAAAATATGGACTTGACTATCTCTATTCTGCAACTAGACCGCTGTTTGTCCACTACAAATGGGGCGGACATCTTGCACATTTTGCCACTCTTGCTAAAACATATTGGAGAAGTGGCGTCTCAAAGTTGCGAGCTAAAGGAGTTTCGATCTTCAGACGCAAGAATCTATTAACGTCTACGAAACTATAAATTAATATTAGCCAAAAGCGTTACTGTGATCAGTCTTCAACAAACGACACAGAATCCTCCAGTAAGGAAGACGTACATTGAAATAACACTTATTGTTTCAACTTTCGAATGCAAATAATGGTACCAGATAATATTATGTAACGTCACCTAGCCAGCTTGTCTTGAGTTTGTCACATTTCTAGGTGACTCGTCTCCCGCACGCCGGTTACAACACGAGAGGTTTTAGGCCTCAGGTAAGTCCTAGCTCTATGTGCGTAAGCGCAGAACTTCCCTTTCCCCTGGACTACAGTTCCCATGGTGCCGCCTGCCTGTGTCTGTGAAAGTGAAAATAAACGTTCCTGTTTGTGTTTCCCTGATCAGCGCGTGTCTCCTCCCAACCTCCGGCCTCACCTCGTTCTAGGCAGCTGCGGGCAGTGTCTGCGCTTCTGTGGGTTCATAAATCTCGGTTCCTGATGGTACTTCAGGATATGAGGCAAGGAGCGGCTCAGGACTGGGCGGCCTCGTTACCACCGGGGCACTCATGCAACTACATGCGCAGACAGTGCGAGGCGGGGAGAACGGCACCCTAGCACCGGTGGACCATGGGAGGCTGTATGCAGGTCTAATAGTGCGTGCGCCTCCGTCCGTCCATGCCAGCGGCAGTCTGTGAAACCCAGGGCGCAGATGGAGGTGACCGGCGGGTCTAGCCAGGAGATGACTGGAGGGGGAAGGAGCAGCTGACAGGGGAGGCACTGATGGACCAGCACCTGGCTTCCTATGGGCACTACCGGAAGGAAGTTGCAAAGGATGGTTCCTGCCTCTTTAGAGCTGTGGCTGTGGCTGTCCCTGCGCAAGCTGCGATGAGAAGACACGCCAAGACGAGGTAAGGGATGTGTGTGTGTAAGCGCCGGGGTGTTCTGTATGTATGTGTGCGCATGCGTGTGTGTATGCGCGGCGGCGGGGGGGGGTGTCTCTATGTGTGTTTGTGTGCGTGCGTGTATGCGCGGCAGGGGGGGTTGGGGGGTTCTCTGTGTGTGTGTGCGTGCGTGTGTGTATGCGCGGCGGCGGGGGGGGGGGTCTGTATGTGTGCACGCGTGCGTTTCTGCTTCCAAGGAGCCATGGGAGACAGGAAGCGCGCGTGACCTGATCCATTTACGCGCGCGTGCACATCTCTTGTCTCTTGTCTCCTGTCTCCCTTCACTCCTTGAAAGCAGAAACGATTGCAATAGGTTTCGGTGCGACGATCGGTTTGCGATCGGTTCGCAGGTGCGAAACCTAAAAAGGTGGAGGCGCCAACCAGACTTGAATATGAAAGGACCTGCTAAGGGAAGACTTCAGGGTCGTATTGGCTCTCTCTGACATCAAGTGCCAGCCCCCAGATTACCGGCCAGTTTAGGAGCCGCTTACCACAGTGGTGAGTTCAAACGGGCAGGCCAGGAGAGGTTCAGAGGTTTAGACTCCGGAAAAGTGCTGGAGAAGTTCTACGCAGTATGCAGAGGAACAGTTGGTCAGCGAGCACAGCAGAGTGATCCAATGGAGGCTTGGTTGGAAGTACAACCAGACCCATTATGACCCCGGAGGACCAGTCGCAAACAAAGAGCACAACAGGTAGCAGAGGGCCACTGAGGCAGAGGCCTCCGAAGAATCCACATTGGACCCCATTCAGACGCAATACCTCAACTCTAGGTATGCAGGTAGGTAAATACAAGCCCAATGACCTGTCAAACTGATAATCAAAGAGGTGTGGGGATTTCCCAATTTAGCAGAGTTAAAAAACCCGAACCTAGAAAAGAATTGACGGGACCTTTGGACAACCTTGTGGGTGGTATGTGAACCTGAGGTACTATTTTATCAGGAGTTATATTTGAAAGATACTAACCTACAATGCTGGTGGGTTAATCCCCATACCTCTATATAGGAGAAATGGGTTTTAAAAAGGGATTGGTATGATTATGTTTGTTAGCATGAGTTACTGTGAGTTTTCATATTTCCAATATTACCAAGTCTTTTTTAATCAGGTTTTAACTTGTACAACAGAAGATGGTTCTGTAGAAGAAAAATGTGTTATAGTATTAATGCAATTCTAATACCTTCTAGATACTAAATTAGTATTCGAAGCTACAGTTGATATACAATTGCTTTGTAACGATAGATTGTATTAAATCTGAAATTGTTTTTTGACTTGTATTTATTAAAATGTTTTTTATTACCGATTTTGAGTTGAGGGAGAAATCCTTTCTTTTCCTGAAGGTGGTTGGATCAGTTAAACCCACCGAAACAGGTTGATGAAAATGTTTATACACTAAATCGACTCAACTTCGGTTAAACAAGAGACTTTAATTTATAGTGGTTGTGTAACTAAGGATTTGTTGCTCGATTAGTGGGTCCTAATGACAATTAATGTCTATGTTATTCTCCCCTTGTAGCAATATGACATTTATTGTTGGTTCTAGGACTGTTTCAATTTGATTATAGATAAATTTGGATGTGAATTTGAACTTGCATGTAAAACACAATTGTATGGATAAATCTGTTTTGCACATTTATTGACAACATTGAGTGATTTTTAATGAGATTTAAAAATTTTAAAAATAAAACTGCATATTTGATTATGACTTTGAACAGTATTTCTTGGGGATATTGGTTAAATGTTGGATGAACGTTTGTGTGAATTGTAAGTAGGTTTTTATTTAAACATACCCAAAGGGAATTGTTTACTTTGACTGGTTGTCAATTAGGTGCTCTTGTAGTGTAGTTCCTATTATCCCAATAGGCTCTGCGCATTGGAATAATACCTTCAATAGTATAGGCCTAGACCAGACGTTAACTAGGTCTTCTATTGTCGATATTAGACTTAAAGTCTTGGGTTTGCCAGCTAGCTCAGAGTTCACTAGAAACTTTCTCGAACAGGCAAGGAGGAGTTGAACCTCCCTGGATAGACAAGAAGGGATTTAGTTTCTGACAACCATAGAGCATGACAACTTTGCTCTCCCCTAATCAAGAGTGTATCTCTAGAGTCGTGTGAAAACAAAAGACAACTTATTTTACTCAGTCAGTACGTGCATTCTTAGTCTCACCAGATTGTAGAGAAAAGGAAGAGACGGGCGTGTTCAATAAAAGATGGTATTTATTGATCAGTCTCTTTTCTCATACAAGAGAAATGGATCGATATTATCGCAATACTTATGGTTAAGTAAAGTGCATACAATAAAAGCAGAAGTATAAAATAATACTGTAAAAACATTTATATGGTTTCTAAGCCATATGCAGGTTTAAAATGGATAAAATATATATATATATATATATATATATATATATATATATATATATATATATATATATATATACACACATTTGACTAATCGTACTCAACTGGTGTTTCTAACTACGCCTACCCCGGTGTACCTGACCTAAGCCTAATACGTGGGCGGGAATAGAAAGTAGCAGTTTAAGTTAAGTTTGTTTTGCCAAGTGACTGACTCAAGAATTCTCTGCGAGGGGTTATTCAGTTCTGTACCTGGAATTTAGGATGAATGAGGGATGGTATCTCTCGTCTCTGGTCTCGATATTCCAGGCTGCCTGCGAGGGCTACCCGGAAGCGCCGGAGCTGGATTTCTCGGCAGGAGAAAGCAGCGTCTCGTTCTCAGCGCGTCAGGAAGGCGGGGCTGCGCCAGCGGGGTCTGCTCTGGGCTTCGGCAAGTCTGGCTGCTCCGATCTCGTCACCACCGCGTGTGTTTGCTTAAGGCAATACCGGTAATATTTATACCTGTAAGGTGCCGAGATTGACGTAAGGATGGACATAGATACGTCAATAAGGATGTCATACGACTTGGTCGTTAGCACATTCTTTTGCTGAAGTTCTCGATGAAATCAAAACAATGGCCGCAGGGTTTTTCCCAGGTTGTCATAGGTTTGATTTGTTTTGAGAACTCCGTATGCCTTATCAGGGGCTGGAGGAATATCGCTTGTCTAATTAGATGGCAAGCGTTATGACATAATCAGATAACACGTTCCTGTGCCGTGGTGTGGCTTAATCAGATAACGGTTTCTGCATCATGGGATGGCTGCTAGTTAACTTGTTAACCAGAACAGGGTCAGGAATAGGGGGATCGATACAGAACCTATAGGAATACATCACACTCTGTCCCTTTGGTTAAGGGTGGCCGTCTCCTGTTTTGCATACAGTGAAAATGTAGCCACCACATCTCTCCAGGCCAGGAAGATTAATAAAGGGAATTACCTTCTTCATTGAGGTTACACTTAGGGGCCGATTAGGATGGCGGTTTTTCCGCATCCTCCGGGCCGGCGGAAGTGTCCGCCGGCCTGGAGGATGCGGAAAAACCGCGGCGGAGACTCCAAAGACCCACCGCCAAATTAGGATGGCTGGTGGGTCTGATAATCTGTCCGCCGCTTTTCCGCCGCGGTCGGAAGGCGACCGCGGCGGAAAAGCACTAACATGTCTGGTGGTGTCTATCAGACACCGCCAGGCATATTAGGATGTCTGAAAATATATGCTTTTCCGCGGCGGCTTTACCGCCGTGGAAAAGCATACGGACCTTCACTTCGGGGGCCCGTTGCGGGCCCCCTGGGTGAAGGTGGGGTGGGGGGTGCACATGGGGGGTACCTATGGTACCCCCCTGCATTTGCGTGCACAATGCAGCAGGCACCGCGTGGTGCCTGCCGCTTTGTGCACGCAAATGCTGTGCATGGATTTTTTACATTGCGGCGGGTGCAGCTTGAAGCTGCACCCGCCGCAATGTTAGAGATAGAGGATGTGACCGCCACCCTGGCGGTCACATCCTAATTTGATCGGAGGGAACGCCGCAGCCCATGCGGACGTTCCCTCCTCCTCAGGGGTTGCGGACGGACTCAAGTCCGTCCGCGATCCTAATCGACCCCTTAGTTTGGCACATGGTGTTACTCTGTTACCGGGAAACACCAACATACCAAAAACGAATCCACTTTCAAAACAGTTGGATAGTTTTGAGTTCTTGGGGGAGGGTGCAAGGGAAGGGGCTCCAGTACCAATACTGTATTAAGGGACAGAAGTGGGAGAGTGGAGAATGGATTTGGACCGACATGCTGTTATGATGGACTAGGGACACCAGATACACAATGTATTAACCCTACAAAGAGTATAGAAGGATTAGGTATACGTTTGCCCCTTATAATGAAAAGGAATTAAATAATTCTACGAAGGGGCAGGCAATGTTGATGGAACTCAGAAAGGGAGAGACCGAAGTGTGAGACCAGAACCACACCTGACAGCTAATAAGGAAGCTATTCTCTTGGATTTTTGCAACCCACTAAGAACAGTTTGTCAAAACTAGGGGACCGGATCATGCAGGATTTTAAAAAGGGAGGCAAACCAGTGATACTAGCAAAAACGTTTTGAACCAAATTATTATGGCAGAAAATCAACAAATACCTCTGATACTGCTATCACTAGATGGCAAAATGGCCTTTACCTGGGTAGAGTGCTCATCAGCAACATTACTCAACAGATTTTGGAGAAGCTCTTGTGAAATAGCTAAAGGTATGGTACTGATCCCCACAGGGTAGGGTGCGGGACTATAGCATTCTCACTAAATAGATGAATGCTGAAATAGACATCAGGCAGGGGTGGCCACTTTAATCCCTGCTATGTGCATTTAATCTTGAGCGTCTGCCACAGAGCATAGGGAAAGATGGAGACATTAAAGGAGTAAAATTAGAAATAAATATTTTTAAAATCAAGGTTTTTCGGAGGATGTCCTCTTGACACTGGATGACTGTGAGAAGTTGGCCTGATGTGCAGTGCTCACTATTCTAGTGATCACTATATATCAGTCCAAACAACCCTTATTGATGATTGGTTGTAAGTCAACCTTATAGACCAGCTATCCTAGTAGCATGGATACGAGCAGTCTAAGGCTAAGACTCTAGAGGGCGTGTTAAGCCAGCTGTTTTACCATCACATTACCCCTTGAACACCCAGTGAAAGGACACCACACAAGTTGTTATGAAAATAAACAGTGTATTTATTTATAACAAGACTACCCTGGCTCTTTATGAGACAGGGAGCTAAGCACACAACAAAACTCTTACGAAAATACTTTTAAGTTAGCACGTTACACAAATGCCCGAGGGGCACGAAAAACCATATACGCTAAAAGTGGAATGCGAATTACTAGCAGGTAAGTAACAGTTCTAATAGGCTTTGGAATCGCTAGGACTGGACTAGGGAATCGTTAGATTATTACTAGGAGGCCCAGGGGACTCGGGTGCAGAGTGTGCACTCTCACGCGGGATGCGGGACAAAGTCTATGGAAGCTAGAATTCACAAAGTTAGTGTTCACGGGCGAACCCGACCTGGTAGGGAGAAAACGACAGTGGATCCTGACCCTTGGATAGTGAGGCTATGCTGGGACACCGGAGTGCCGAAGTTACCTAGCCCAGGGGCTGCAGCTGCATAGGTCTGAAAAGACGTCGGGGATCTCGTTGCCGGACCAGGAGCCTGGAAGGAAGAAGTTGCTGGCAGGCGACCAGTGAAGAAAAGTTCGATGGATCCAAGCCTGGATCAAGGAAGAAGAAAAACCTGAAAGCAGAGGGGACCAAGTTCTTGAATCACTAGCCAGTGATTAAGTGGGCACCAGGATGGCACCGGGCGAAGTCACCGCAGTCAGGTGAGTGGGCGCTGCTGGGCTCTGCAGTCTCTCGGACCAGGAGGCGTTGTCGGCGACCAGGATGGAGGTGCGAGCTGTCCCACGAAGGATGAAGTCGTTGGCGTCGAAGTTACCCAGGATTGGGCAACAAGCCTTGGCTAATTCAAGCCCACGCGGTGGACTCAAAATGGCGTCTTGAGTGGACCAGGAGGGTCCGGGGTGCTCCTCTTCTGGAAGGGAGCAAGGGCCGGTCTGGAGCAACCAGACCAGCAGCAGAAATGTCGTCGGGCGTCGTCAGGAAGGCCACAAGCCAACGGGCTAGTAGCCAAACAACGCGGTGAGCAGCGGAAAGCAGAAGGGCCCCACGCAGATCGTGGAGATGCTGGGGGGCTGCACTTCGGAGCTGGAGCTGCTCAGAGTCGGGGCTTCTCGGACCCCAAAGCACTCACCAGTAGATTACTCGGCGGGCTTGCTGGAAAGAAGTCGTGCAGTCTTGCAGATGGCCGGTCCCTTGAGGTCTCGTCGCACCCACGGTTCTCAGCTGGGCTGTAGAGGTGGGTAGAGGTCAGAGGTGCCAGGGAAGCCGGTTCTCGTCGAGCTGGGCAGTCGGATTCCGGAGGAAGGACTTACAGCAGACCGCAGTGTTCTTAGATGGTGCCTGCGGATGCAGGGTGACTACTCCTTAGTCACAAGGGAGAAATCTTAGGAAGAAGTCTTGAGTTCCTTTCGCAGAAAGTAGTTTCAGGATTCAAAGATGATCTGATTTGGAAGGGGGCCAGTCTCTACCTTTATCCTGTAAAAAGGGGCTGGCACGCGACTAAGCCCTGCCCTATGGGTGGGACTAGGAGGGGGGTGGTTACACCCACTTCCTTGGCGGGCTTTTCCCCAGCACAGGGTCTGGAGTGACCCTGGAACTGGTTCCAGCCAGCCTATGCACAGTGAGCACCGGGGTGCCACTTGCAGTCACCTTCCTCTAAAGCCCTGCCTACCTACAATACACAAAACCCTGTCTGGGACGGTGCTGGCACCGCCCCTGGCAGGAAACCCTTTGTCCTTATCTCCTGCTCTGGGAGGACTCCCAGCAGCAGGAGGGCAGACTTGTGTCTCGGTGGCAGCATCCATTTTGTGGATGCTAAGGCTCTGTCTGACTTTAACCGGGGTTAGGGGTTACATACATGTTGTGTCCCTCTAGAAGGGTGGAATGCTAACCCCGTCGCCAGAATTGGCGAGGGGTTAGTATTCCAATTCGTATGACACCTTACTCGACATGTTTTGATAAAGCGATACCAGAGTTGGCATATAACCGCGAGGATTATAATGCACTTAAGAGTATATGGTATGCGATATCATGGAAACGGCTAAGGGATGGATCCCGAAAGCCGCAGACAGGCTCAGCTCATGCCAGAGCACCATCTCACACGATTCCAAGCACTCTGCCTTCAGGATTGTTAAGGCCTGCCATAGGAGTGACTGATAGGAGATCTGTGTGTCCATTTTTAGGGTTAGATATAGGTATACTATATCTAAAGCAAAGGGTGATTACACCACCTTGCCCCAGCTGTCAAGCAGCCAGTTGTGTCAGATTTGGATGGCCAGCCAGGGGTGGCATAATACATGCTGCAGCCCCTGGTAGGCCCTGGGTACACCTATGCCCTGGGTACCTAAGGTACACTGTACAGGGACTGATAAGGTGACTCAGTATCCAATTTAGATATGTACCTAAGGTACATGGAATCCATTTTACAGAAAGAGCAGTGGGCCTGAGGTCCTGAATAGCAGGGCCTCAGGTCAACTAAGTCAGAAAACCAGCAAAACACCAGGCAAAAAGTTGGGGGCAACCATAGTCAGGGTTCTACCTTCCTACAATGACCATCTCATTTTAATCACCCAGGCAATAAAGAAATTGCTACCGTAGGGTAACAGATTTCAAAAATAACATTAACAAACTATAGAAACTCTTGGCCACAGAAGAGGAGTACTTTCAACAAACTAAGGCAATCCACTCCATTCTGTTGGTCTTCAACATACATTTGACATCTGCGGGTATACCTCATACCATACTTCAAGGCATTTACAACCACCAGATGCTATTCATAGAGGATTGAACACCTCGAAGAAGCTATTTTGCACAGTATTTAGCATCCATATTCTGGTTATTTTCTTCCATTCATACAGATGTTTGCTGATTGTTACCTCTACTGGAGTGTTGAACGAAAGAGGGTGAAGTGCAGGGTCACTGATTTGAGTGTTTTCCTGCAGTAGCTAGTGTTTGATGGCCACTGCTACCTTTGGCAGACTTATGGGACGTGTAGAATTCCTGATGTTGCTGCTGTAGTTGTGGCTATGAAGGGACTTGAACTATCTTTTGGTAATGTCAATCATAGGGTTTGTACCAGTGCTTCTTGTATAGTTTATTTTTCTAAAGCCCCACATCCCTGACTGTTACCAATTCAACCTTCATGAGCTTTATCCAGTCCCTCACATGCACTCCAAATAGAGAGGTTCAAGAGAATGCAAGGTTAAAGATTCTCTGTTGTGCCTCAGGTTTCTAACTGGTAAAATGGAGACATGAGGAACAATGTGAAGCCAGTCCATGACAGTATCTGTGGACTGCAAATCAGCTTACTCAGCAGTAGCATTAATATATTTGCAGACCATCATCCTCTCTTGTAAAACTTCTTAAACGTTTTGCCTGTTCTTACTAGGAAGTTTCACTTGAAAGCAGTGAAGAGTACCCCACACTGGGGTCTTTCAGAACACCTAAGCATTGTAGTATAACTCGACATGTTCATGGCAGTAGCGAACAGGTCACACAAATGTCTGCCAACCGCATCCATTTTCTTACTCTACTCTTCAGGAGGCACCATTGAGGGTGGAGAGGTAGGTTGGAATTACCTGGCTGCAAAAAATGAAAGTCAAGCTGTGGATCTGCTCATAGGACCAAAAGGTCTTGTGCTACAGGTTTGCATTACATCTGTAATTGCAGACTTCGTTGAGATTGGTGATCAAGTGAAGCAAAGAGCTTACAGAGGAACGCTGGTGAATTGTTTGGAAGATATATTAAGTCTTTTGCTGAGTAGATGGGATGTGTATATGGAGCACTGCACCTTACCAAGACTTCATTGAAAGCGGTCATGTACTGGCAAAACCCTCACAATACAGACATGTTAAGGGTCCTTTGAGTCTTTATTTTCCTTCCACAAGACTGGCACTTTAGAAAACGAGAAGGTATTTTGTAAAGGGGAAATATTTTTTTTCTGTCAGAAAACAGAAAATGTACACTATCGTTTAAAGATGTTCAGTAAAGTCGCGTTTTGAAGGTCTTTGAATTGTTTTCCAAAAGAAAAAAACCTCAAAAATATTAGTCAAAGCTTCAGGGTCTTGTCTCCAAATCTGAAAAAACTGGCTCAACTGCCACGGACAAGGCATGATCGCATGCTGGTGGAACACTGTTCCTTAAAGCAGCAGCGTCCGTTTTCCCAGCTTTTCAGGTTGCAGCTTATTTGGCTACATTGTCCCCTTTTTTCCTATAAAGGTTTGAGAAAGTTTTCTTGTCACCGTTTTATTTCTAATGACCTTTTTTCTAGATTTTACATTGGTTTTCTTTTTTTAAAGAAAACAGTAAAACATTGGTCAGTAATGCCAATTAGCAGGCTATCAAAATCACTTTGTTTTAAGAATTTAGCATTCTGAAGTAGTGTATTTTATATATATATTTTTGCAAAATAAGTGCTGCAGGATCCCATGTGCAGGCAGCACAATCAATTAATTTTGACTAATAATGAACATCCTGGGGATAAGAACATACATAATACTTGTTTTGACATACACAACCAAAATAATTTAGCAGCTGATGCTGCTGCTGCTGCTACTACTACTACTACTACTGCTGCTACCACCATTACGTTTGCATAAACCGAACAAAGAAATGTTCATCTCATATGAACATAGATCAGAATACTGGACAAATATGCCATGATTGGGTAATGAAAATCAGTTCATTAATAAGCAGCATGGCCAAGAGTAGAAGCCTTGCAACATTTTTAATTTCCATAACACACAATACATATTGACAAGTACTTTTTCATCGAAGTACACAGCATAAACGTTGATAAGATTTGGTGACAATCTTGAACCCATCACACTTTATGGTACCTAGAAAAAAACATCAGCCCTGTTTTTTGCATATATATGCCCCATCTCTCACCAACTTCATTACCTCTAGCACCAGAGTGATAAATCTACCTTAGATAATATGGAGAGAAAAAAATCAAATATATACACACACATATATATATATATATATATATATATATACATATACACACATACATACACATACATACACATATATAGATTGCACGCACACACACAGAAACAGACACACACAAATATATATGGTAAGGATTCTCTGACATCAACAGTATCAAAGTTTCCCACTACCCAGCTGTGTTAGTTCCTAGCAGCTTCTTTAGTTTGAAACAAAGTTCTCAATGCATTTCTGCAAACAGACATGTTTTGCTTTCGGAGGTTAAGAATGTTTCTGGTTGATGCGGTCCAGAGCCACAGAGGCTGTAAATTAACTCACAAATATCCCATTTCGGTAACCAATTATCCACCATAGCTCCCCTACAGTCAAAAAGCAAACAAGTCTGCTCTTACCTCTAATGCAAACCTTCCTTGCTCTGATTTGCCAATGGGTGTGTAAACACGAACTAGAACACCATCGGAAGACTTGGTCTCCACAAAGTCGTATTCTCCCACCACAAAGGCCAGCAGATATGTGGACATCACAGGGCTGCGAGCAAACTTGACCTCCACCAGATTTGCATCATCATGGTATGGCTTCCGCTCAAGAACATTCTAGACAAAAATTAGGGGGGCAGGTGAAGATTAGTACAAATTCCACAGCAATCAAGAGATGCAAAAAAATGTTTTTTCAAAATCAGCAGGATTATAGATCTCACAAATCTTTCATGTTGGGTAAACAAACTCTTTTCTCTAAAGCTAGTCCTTTCCTTTGGTACACTTACCATATTCGATAGAGCAACTTTATCTTTGGGTACCACCAGTGTGATATCAAATGTTGCTTTAATGGCAGGCTCATCCCAGCACGGAAACGCTCTACGAGCATCTGTAGACTAAGAAAAGAACAGCATCATTTACACTTTCTACTAAGAAATACATAACAAACTTCGGTACCAAGAGCAAAGTAGGAGAAAAAAGTGTTGGAACAAGAAAACTTTAGATCAGGAATCTGACCGGAGTGGAGGACCTAAGCACGGACAAACAAGACTACCAACACATAAAACAAATAAAGGAATGTGTTGTATTCTGGGACACAAAGAATAAGAAGGATGGCGAAATGATCCACATTATTCACAATACCTCCAACTTGCCTCTTGCCTTTCACATTGATCCTGAGGAGTCCAATAAGCATGAGCTAACTCCCGGTGTGCCAGCAGTAGACCTGATCAAGATCCTGGCATTGAAATGGTGAAAGCCTCTCTATAAAGCGGCCACAGACCTCAGGGCTGTTAAATTATATCTGAACTTCCCAAAAAAACGGAAAATAAACATACTGTGAATATGTGTGGATGAGAAACTCTTAGCAAACACCTCAGTTAACATCTTGTAATCTCACTCGAGAAAAGAAATAAAGAACTGAGAACTGGGCAACATTCACTCCTGTCTGTGCTATACAAAAAAAATGGCATGGTGTTCACTGGTTCTAGTGTCATTATGTCAACCAGTACTGCATTTTCACATGCTATCCGAAGGAAGAACGAGAGCTGCTACCCTCGCTTTCAACTGCTCCTATTCCATTAAAGTGATCTGTTTAATGTGGTGACTGATAATTGAATGAACAGCAGTGAACATCACGACCTTTGAGTGGTACTACTGATCACAATGCCACCAGTGATTTTTTTCTGTCTGCATGGTCAAGTTTTTGTCATTTACTATAGAGTTGTCTTCTCAGACTAAAGCAGCATCAAAGATGATTTGTTCCAAGTGTAAGTGATAGAGGAAAGGAATTTCGGAAGAGGACATCATTGCAGAGAAATACAAGTACATATATATGTTAATTACTCAAATTATTCCAACCTCTCCTCAGAAAGTATAAACTATACTGAAATGAATAAAAACCATCTCAATAGAAACTACAATGGACATCTTGTGCTAAAAGACTAATACAATACGGTTAAAAAAGATATGTCTACAATTTAATATTTAACCATTCATTAGTATAAAAAGATCGTAAATACAATAGTTGTTGTGATGATATCATATTCCATAATAATCACTTTGAATATTTATGTTAAAAAGCGTTAGGAGGGTATGTTGTAATCTTTTAGCGTTGAGATTTGTATTACTGTTTTTAATATTATATTAAAATCACAATCTGTGGTGTGCTCAGCTAGATCCTTCCATTATAAGTCAAACAATACAATATCTGAAACTTTTAGTTGACTAGACATCTATTGTATGTCCTCACCCTTAATACATGAGGTGAAAGCCTCAGTGATGCTCTGAATTTCCATATGATTGAAGACTGGCAATAGTAATATTATAGGTTGAGTTAAATAGAGGGGACAGACAAGTTAAATTCAATTTTTGATTCAGACCACAGAGAACATCATTTGCAAAAAAGGACGTCTTGAGGTTTCCAACCTACCATTAGCTCTGCTACTGGAAGAAGCTGGAAGTCGAATTTCAAAAATATGCCTCTTACTAATAGTTTTAAATGGTTTAGTAAAGAAGACGGAAGTATGGGCACCCCTTAATCATGGTATTTAAGGTACTGATGAAACAGTGAAGAGGAAAAAAATAGAACAGCTACGTTTAAGACAAAGGGAACCAAATTCCGTACCTCAAACTGGGTGACAGCAGCATAGCGCACTTCGTTTGAAGGGGTTGCATATTTGCTACGATAGAAACCTTTCATTTTATCATTCAGCTCACCAACAAAGTCGATTTTTAATGATCCTGAGCCTAAAAGAAGAAAAGAGCAGAATACGTTTTAGTGGCTGCTTTCCAGAACCTAATTGGCTTATAGAAGAAATTAGTAACCTACCTCTTACTATAATTCAACAATGGAATCTTGTATATATGCACATGCTTGATTCATTCTCCATCATCAGAATAGGAATCACTGCTACATTTAAATAGCAGTAAACAGTGCTAACAAACAAGTTACTTACCTTCGGTAACGCTTTTTCTGGTGGATACAGTATCTGCCTGTGGATTCCTCACCTTGTGAATATTCCCTTGCGTCAGCAACATTCGGAAATTCTTTTTGTAGCTTCGCGCCGACGACGTCACAGAGGCACGACACCGCGCGCGACTCCACTGACGTCACAGACTCCATAATAGGCCCACGCCGGCGTGATGACATCAGTTCCGCCATTTTTTCCGTGCCTTCGAGGCACACGGACGGACCAACATCAGTAGATATATACACAGTATACACAGTACACAAATGTCAAGATAATACACAAAGTGTGAAACCAATGCAGAAAAGCAATTGAAATAAAACTTTTCCTTCAACAATAAAAACATATTAACATCACAGTTACTCAGGTATAGAAGAGTGGACAATGGGGAGGCGGGTGGGTCAGTGAGGAATCCACAGGCAGATACTGTATCCACCAGAAAAAGAGTTACTGAGGGTAAGTAACTTGTTCTTCTAATGGATACATCTGCCAGTGGATTCCTCACCTTGTGAATAGATTCCCACAGCAGTCCCCACTCCCGGAGGAGGGTGTCCACTCTCCTATACCAGAAAATCCTGGAGGACAGAACGCGCAAAGTGGCCTTCCCTCCTCACTTCGGTATCCAAGCAGTAATGCTTCGCGAAAGTGTGGAGTGAGGCCCAAGTTGCCGCTTTACAAATATCCTCAACAGGTACACCCCTAGACAAAGCAGATGTTGAAGACTTTGCTCTAGGAGAGTGGGCTCTTATACCCTCTGGAGGTTCCTTACCAGCCAGGGCGTAGCAGATCTTGATGCCTAGAATTATCCATCACGAAAGTGTGCGCTTGTGCACAGCCCTTCCTTTCCTGCAACCAGCAAATCCAACAAACAGCTGGTCATCAACACGATGGTCCTTAGTCCTATCAAGATAAAAGCTCACAGCCCTCTTAGGGTCCAGACGGTGAAGCCGCTCCTCCTCCTTGGAAGGGTGAGGGGGAGGATAGAAGGTAGGTAGGGTAATGGACTGTCCTAGATGGAAGGGAGTTACCACCTTAGGCATAAAAGCAGCCCTGGTACGAAGAACCTTTCGTTCAGCATGGATGGTCAAGAATGGGGGCTTTGAACTAAGAGCTTGAAGCTCACTTACCCTCCTTGCCGAGGTAATTGCAACTAGGAAAACAGTCTTAAAAGACAACAACCTCAAGGGACAATTATGTAGAGGTTCGAAAGGGGAACCCATTAGAAAAGTAAGCACCAAATTCAAGTCCCATTGAGGCACAATAAAAGGAGCAGGAGGAAATTTATTTGTAAGGCCCTTCAGAAATCTTAAAACAATAAGGACGGCTGATCCGGCAGGCAGAGAAAAGCCGACAAAGCCGAATGATAACCTTTCACTGTAGCCACAGCAAAACCTTGCTGCGCTAAAGAAAGATCAAATAGAAGTATATCTGACAAACGAGCCCTCAAAGGGTCAATGGACTTCTCCCCACACCAAGTCACAAATTTAGACCATCTGTAAGAATAGATTGACTTAGTGGAGTCACGCCTGGCCGAAAGAATGACATCCACCACATCATGCGGGACAGAAAATGAATTCAGGTTGCCCTGTTCAATCTCCAGGCATGAAGGTGTAAGGTCTGGAGGTGGGGGTGTAGAACCTGCCCCTCCATCTGAGAGAGGAGATCTGCCCTGAAAGGCAGATGGAGCGGCAGGCACGAGGAGAGGTGGAGAAGATCTGTGTACCACACCCTTCTTGGCCAATCCGGGGCGACCAATATAACTTGGGCCCGGTCTTGGCGAATCTTCCTCAGAACTCGAGGAATCAAGGGTATGGGAGGAAACGCGTAAAAGAGTTGCGAGTCCCAACTCAACTGAAACGCGTCCCCCAAGGCTCCCTGCATCGGAAACTGGAGGCTGCAGAATGACAGGCAGTGAGCATTCTTGCGAGTGGCGAACAGGTCCACCTGAGGAGTCCTACACATCCGAAAGACGTGACGAACTACCTCTGGATGAAGCCTCCACTCGTGGTCGGCTGAGAACTGCCGACTGAGACGGTCTGCACGCACGTTCAGAACTCCGGCCAGATTTGCCATCAGACAAATCTGATGATCCTGAACCCAAGACCAGAGACGAAGACCCTCTCTGCAGAGACACTGCAACCCTACTCCTCACAGCTTGTTCACATACCACATCGCGGTGGTGTTGTCCGTCAGGACCTGAACCGACCGCCTGCGAAGGGAAGGGAGGAAGGCTTCGAGCGCCAGACGTATCGCCCGCAATTCCAAAAGGTTGATGTGAAGCAACCTTTCCTCTGGAGACCAAAGACCTTTGATCTCCAGATCCCCCAGATGAGCACCCCACCCGAGAGTGGAGGCATCCGTTATCACTGTGGCCACCGCTGGAGGAAGTTGGAAAGGCTTTCCTTGAGACAGATTGCCCTCCACACTCCACCAAGACAGATCCGCTGCAGTTTCTCTGAAGATCCTGATGGACTCCCTGAGATCGCCGTTGTGTTGATACCACTGCCTGCCGAGGCACCACTGGAGTGCCTTCATATGCCAGCGTGCATGGTTAACCAACAGAATGCAAGAAGCCATCAGACCGAGCAGACGAAGGACCGACTGGACTGGAACGACCGCTCCATTGTGAAATAAAGGAATAATTTCCTGTATGTCGCGAATCCTTTGAGGTGGAGGGAATGCCTGACATACAGTAGTATCCAGTACTGCACCTATGAACAGGTTGCGCTGTGAGGGCACCAGGTGAGATTTGGGTACATGTATTGAAAAACCCAACCTGTACAACTACTGAGTTGTGATTTGCAGATGATGGAGCACTTTCTCGGATGATTCTGCTTTGATCAGCCAATCGTCCAGATAAGGGAATACTGGAACTCCTGACCTTCTGAAATGTGCATCCACCACTGCCATCACCTTGGTGAAGACTCGAGGTGCAGTAGTAAGACCAAACGGAAGGACCGCAAACTGGTAGTGCTTCGATCCCACCGTAAAACGGAGATACATCCTGTGCGACTTCAGAATGGGGATGCGGAAATACGCATCCTGCAAGTCGATCAACACCATCCAGTCTTCTTCCAGCAGCGCATGAAGAACCTGCGCAAGGGTGAGCATCTTGAACTTCTCCTGCTTCAGGTAAAGGTTCAAGATCCTGAGATCCAGGATTGGACGAAGTCTGCCATCCTTTTTGGGGATCAGGAAATACCGGGAGTAGCACCCCTGACCCCTCTCCTGCTTGGACCATCGCACCCTTTCTGAACAGAGCCAGGACTTCTTCCTGCAAGAGCAGCAGGTGGTCCTCCGCACAAAAACCTTGGCAAGGAGGGTAATTGGGGGGAAATTCCCGAAAGGGAAGAGCATACCCATTCTCCACCCGATTGAGAACCCAAAGATCTGATGTAATCAATTCCCAATCTCGTAGAAAATGGGTAAGCCGGCCCCCCACTGGGCCCCCATGATCCGGAATGGCGTATCTAGGGCTGCTTTGCTGTGGTGGCAGGGGGTTGGGAAGAGGTAGAGGAGGAGGAGGAGGAGGCCTGACGACCTCTAGGACGAGCTCTTTGCCTGACTCTGTACGACTTGTACAGCGTATTTTGCTGCTGCGGCTGCCTGTAGGTCCGAAAGGAAGACCTGCCAAAACCTCAACCTCTTCCCTGTAGTACCTCTGGACTGCAGGCCCAAAGATCTCACTGTCGCTCTGCTGTCCTTGAATCTTTCTAAAGCAGCATCAGCCTTCTTTCCAAACAATCCTGACCCATCAAAGGGCAAATCCATCAAGGCAGCTTGGACAACCGCAGAGAACTCAGATGATTTAAGCCATGCTGCTCTTCTTGTAGCCACAGAAGAACCCATCACTCTTGCTACCGAGTCAGCAGTGTCTAGACCACTCTGAATGACCTGTCTAGCGGCAGCCTGAGTGTCAACAATCACTTCTTGAAAATCCTTCCTATCCACCTCAGGAAGCTTTGGAACTAGCTGTTTGACTGAATCCATCAATGCATGGATAGCGTCCCATTAGACAAGTTGCATTAGTCGATTTGAGCGCCATGCTTGCAGAGGAAAAGACTTTTTTAGCAGCCTGGTCCTGCTTCTATGAATCCTTATCCCCAGGAACCTGTGGAAAAGCGCCCGCAGATTTTTTTCAAGCAGGCCGCCTGCACAACCAAGCTCTCTGGCAAGGGGTGTGTGGATAAAAAGTCTGGGTCACCAGGCGCCATCCTGTACCTTCTTGCAACCTCCCTAGAAACAGCAGGGGCTGTAAGCGGTCTTTTCCAAACCTCAGATATAGGCTCCGCCAAAGAATCATTAAAAGGGAGCATAGGCTCGACCACAGAGGTAGGCGAATGAAGGACTTCAGTCAGTATATTAGCTTTATACTCTGCAGTTGGAAGTGTTAAATTCAACAAGTATGCAGCCTTTCTTATGACCACGTGATAAGGTATGTAGGAAGGTGGAAACCTGACTATGGTTGCCCCCAACTTTTTGCCTAGTGTTTTGCTGGTTTCTGACTTAGTTGGCCTGGGATCCTGCTATCCAGGACCCCAGGCTTCCTGCTCTCTCTGGTAAAATGGACTCCATGTACCCTAGGTACATATCTAATTGGTACTGGGCCACCTTATCAGTCCCTGTACAGCATACCTTAGGTATCCAGGGCATAGGTGTACCCAGGGCCTACCAGGGGCTGAAGCATGTATTATGCCACCCCTGGCTGGCCATCCAAAACTGACACAACTGGCTGCAAGACAGCTGGGGCAAGGTGGTGTAATCACCCTTTGCTTTAGATATAGTATACCTATATCTAACCCTAAAATTGACACATATATTCCTATCAGTCACTCCTATGGCAGGCCTTATCAATCCTGAAGGCAGAGTGCTTGGAATTATGTGAGATGGTGCTCTGGCATGAGCTGAGCCCGTTTGCAGCTTGCGGAACCAAGTCCAAATAGCTGTTCCATGATAACGCTATACCATATACTCTTAAGTGCATTATAATCCTCGCGGTTAAATGCTAACTTTGGTATAGCATTATCAAAACATGTCAAGTAAGGTGTCATACGAATTGGAATACTAACCCCTCGCCAATTCTGGTGACTGGGTTAGCATTGCATGTATGTAACTGTGAACCCCGGTTAAAGTCAGACATAGCCTCAGCTCCACAAAATGGATGCTGCCACCGAGACACAAGTCTGCCCTCCTGCTGCTGGGAGTCCTTCCAGCAACGGAGGCCTGGACAAAGGGTTTCCTGTCAGGGGCGGTGTCAGCACCATCCCAGACAGGATTTTGTGTATTCCAGGTAGGCAGGGCTGAAAGGAAGGTGACTGCCAGTGGCACCCCGGTGCTCACTGTGCATATGCCGGCTCAAACCAGTTCCTGGGGCACACCAGCCCCTGAGCTGGGGAGAGACCGGACAAAGGAGAGGGGTGTAACCACCCCCCTCCTAGTCCCACCCATAGGGCAGGACTTAGTCGCGTGCCAGCCCCTTTTCTTAGTATAAAGATAGGAGCAGTTCCCCTTCCCAAATTAGATAATTCTGAATCTTAAAACTACTTTCCACGAAAGGAACTCTTGACTCTTCTGAAGACTCTCCCTTGTGGCTAAGGAGTAGCCAACCTGCACCAGCAGGCACCATCGAAGCTCTTGCGGTTTGCTGAAGTCCATCCTCTGGATCAAGACTGCCCAGCTCGACGAGACCCGGCTTCCCCTCCATCTCTGACCTCTACCTACATCATCCAGCACAGCTGAGATTCGTGGGTGCGACGAGACCCGTGGGACCGGCCATCTTCAAGACCTGCACAACGCTTCTCCAGCACGATCCCCGAGAGACCCTCGAGTAAGTGCACTGGGGTTTGAGAAGCCCTAACCCTAAGCAGCTCCAGCACCGAAGTCCAGCCTCCCAGCATCCACGAGATCTGCGTGGGGCCCTTCTGCTTCTTTGCTGCTTGCCACGTTGTCCGGTCACTTGCCCGTTGGCTAGTGACCCTCTTGACGACGTACCACGACGATTTCACCGCTGGTCTGGTTGCTCCAGACTGGCCCTTGCTCCCCTCCAACAGAGGAGCACCCTGGACCCTCCTGGTCCACTCCAGACGCCATCTTGAGTCCACCGCGTGGGCTTGCCTTTGCCAAGGCTTGTTGCTCCAATCCTGGTTTCAGCAGCGCCGACAGCAGACACCCTCGTGGGACAGCTCGCCCCTCCATCCTGGTCGCCGACAACGCCTCCTGGTCCGAGAGACTGCAGAGCCAAGCGTCGCCCACTCACCTGGTCGAGGTGTCCTCATCCGGTGCCATCCTGGTGCCCATCTGATCACTGGCTAGTGATCAAGAACTGAGTCCCCTCTGCTTTCAGGTCATCTTCGACTCCGATCCAGGCTTGGATCCCATCGAACTACATCACTGGTCGCCTGCCAGCAACTTCTTCTTTCAGGCTCCATAGACTGTAACGAGGATTCCCGACGTCTTTTGAACCCTATGCAGCCGCAGCCCCTGGGCTAGGTAACTAGAGCATTTCGGTGCTCCCACGTAGGTTCACTATCTAAGTGTCCAGATCCTTTTTCGTTTTCAGCCTAACTGGTCGGATTCGTCCGATAACACTAACTTTACGAAATCTAGCATCCATAGACTTTGTCCCGCATCCCGCGTGAGAGTGCACACTCTGCACCCGATCTCCCTAGGCCTCCTGCTTGTAATCTTAAGGTTCAGTAGTGTAGTTCTAGCGATCCTGAAGCCTCTGGATCTTGTTACTTACCTGCTAGTATTTCGCATTCCACTTTTGTAGTATATGGTTTGTCGTGCCCCTCGGGCATTTGTGTAAATTGTGCAACTTATAGTATTTTCTTAAGAGTTTTGTATTGTGCTTAGCTCCCTGACTCAAAGAGTTCAGGGTAGAACTGTTATTAATAAATATCCTATATTTTTATAACAACTTGTGTGGTGTCCTTTCACTTGGTGTTCAAGGGGTATATGTAATGGTAAAACAGCTGGCTTAACACGCCCTCTAGAGTTTAGCCTGAAGACTGCTCGTGTCCATGCTACTAGGGTAGCTGGTCTGAAAGGTTGACTTAAAACCAATCATCAATAAGGGTTGTTTGGTATGATACAAAGTGATCACTAGAATAGTGAGCACTATATATCAGGCCAACTTCTCACAAAGGTGTCGCATCCTTAGAAGGGGCGTCAGAAATAGAGGCCAAATCCCAATCAGGGGACTGTTCAAGACCACTAGCCTCTCAGATCATCGAAAAGATCCTCTGAATCTTGCAGCTCACCCTCTTCCATTTCTGCTTCACGATACCGCTGCTCTTCCAGAAGTCTCTTTGCCTCACACCTCGACCTCTCCTTCATGTATGAAGTCGACGGATCCGGAATCGACTCAGTCGGAGCCGGAGCCGGCGTCGAGCCCGAAGCCGGATGACCAGACCGCTGAACACTAGGTCGGATCGGAATCGGGGTGTCGGAGTCGATGGTCTTGGCGTCGAAGGTTTCGGCGGCGCCGAGTAAAGCCAAGGCGGCGTCGGAGCCGGTATAAATGGCATAAAAGGCGCAGGAGCATAAGTCTGGGGGATACCCAGATTGTATGCTAATTGACCCGTGGGACCAACTGGTGCACCAGAGGGGTACATAGCTCTTGAATACACTCCATACATAGCATTCAGGAACTGAGTAGGGTCCTGACCTGGAGCAGGAAAAGCTGGATAAGAGCTCACAGGTTGCTCTCGAGGGAGCAGAGTCTTCTCGACTTCGACCTCAACCTCAGGCTGGTGCACCGGGGTCGACGAACACGCAGGCAACGGAGCCTCCTCTTCTCCTCCATCTTCTTCATCTCCCTCACCCTCTTGGTCAGAAGAATGAGTCGGAGCCGGAGAAGGATTCGACATCGGCTTCGGTGAATAAACAGGCGAATTCAAAGGCGAAGCCTCACCTTCGGAGACTTGAACATCTGGAGTCGGAGCCTCCACATCTTTACGAAGTAACTTCACCTGCGACTTCGGTCTCGAGCCCGAGTCCTTCCCAGAATGATGACGAGAGTCATGAGATCTCTTCTTGTGCTTCTTCCTCGATGACTTCGAAGCATGCACCAAAGACTACCTCGAGCGCGACTTCGAGCGAGACCTCGACCGACGAGTCCGTGACCTCGACCTCTTCTTGTCCTTCCTGCTCTTCAACTTTGTAACAAGGAGTTTCGCCTCCCTCTCATGGCGAGCCTTAGGATTCATTTTCTTACAGGATGAACTTTCCTCTACGTCATGGTCTGAACTCGAACACCAGACAGCACTCGTGCGGATCCGTCATAGGCATCATCTTGCCGCGCTCTCCGCAGGGATTGAATCCAGTCTTCTTCGTAGACATTTCGACACAAAGAAGCAAAAGGACACCGAAATGAAACAAGCAGTAACAAAGTTACCAACAGCTACAGAGGATCCCTAGAAACCGTTAGCGTCGACGACACGGAAAAAAGGGAACTGATGTCATCACGCCGGTGTGGGCCTATTATGGAGTCGGTGACGTCAGCGGAGTCGCGCGTGGTGTCGTGCCTCTGTGAAGTCGTCCACAAAAAGAATTTCCGAATGTTGCTGACGCAAGGGGATATTCACAAGGTGAGGAATCCACTGGCAGATGTATCCATCAGAAATTAAACACATCCACCACATTTGAAGCAACCAGAAGGTCAACAAATGAGGTGTACTCGCCCACTCTGAAGGGAGCACTATACCTCACATTTCAAAGCACATCTGTGATATGATTATATAAAGAATGAGCCTCTGACCAGAGAGGAGGGAGGGTCGAAGGGAATATATAAAATATTGCAATGTTGGAGCACTGGAGTTACAAGGACTAATTTCTTATCCAACATCGGATCCTTTAAATATTCACACGCTTGAATCAGACTTATAAACAGTAAACATTAGAATACATAAAGAGAGGGGCGCAGGCTCACTTTTATTGAACTATGTTTCTAAGGACAGTCTTTCCCCCCTTGCGGCATCAGCTTCTGTGTCTATATCAAGGCAGAAGTACTTCATGATTATGTACTGGTCTTCCAAGTGGCTGCACAGCAGATGTATCACAAGGGCAACGCAGCATAGAGTGCCACAAATTATGCACTGCTCCTGATGGAATAGGACCTCACTCTTCCCTTGGGTGGACCTTTGGCCCTTGTGTGACAGAGGGCAATGCAGGCTGAGATCCAACGTGCTTATCCCCTGTTTGAAGAGGTAATAACCTCTTGGCTGTCCAAAAGGCATGAACATTTGATTCAATTAGTCTAGGTCTTTCAATTTATCAAGGTAGAACCCGAGACAGTTCCACATGTCCAATGAACGTAATTATCTTTCCTCTGGTGAAGATGGATTTGGAAAATTGGTTCTCAGAATAACAGGTTCATTCAAATCTTGTGAATCGGAAGAAAGTTGATGGTGAATGCTTGCACCACACCTTGCAGATTTAAATGCTAGGAGTAGTGCTGTATTCTATGAACCATATTTTAAGCATGTCCGGTGTATTGGTTGAAAAGGAGGTTGCATTAGCTGGCTAAGGACAGTATTGAGCCCCTAAGGAAACACGCAATTTAGGGCTACCATTACGTCATACCAGGAGATGCTGCAAAATGTAAGGCTGTTTTACCCGTTAGCAGCGCAAACTAGCCCCCACCCATCAAACTAAATGTAGGGCCAACGTAACTACCTTGACAGGAGATGCAAGATAACATAAGAAAATCCTATCTGCAATCAGCATCAGAGCTGTATACATATGATCAGAGGCGATGAGTCAAAAACAGACATATCCTATCTGCCTTTAGTGATAACAGAAACACATCGTGGTAGCTTTCCTGCAATGCAAAGATTATACTAAATAACATATTACACATCTTACGATAAAAAAACAAAAAAAAAAGATTATAGGATGTTGCGACTTGCCATTAGAGATAAAATGTTAGACTTCAGGTTACCCTGTAGTTTTACTTATAGTACAAGGATGCGCCAAAGTTTAGTCCTGATTTCATTAACTCTGTAATTTAATTCATATTTGTACAGATCTGTAAGCAAGCTACAGGTCACACGTTTTAAACTCAATAGGTGACGTCAGCCTGCCATCCTTCTGAGGTAGATTCAATAAACTCACTAATTGAGTAAAGGCCCCATCTTTTGTTAATAGTGCCTTCACTTCGCTTTCAGCAGCCACAATTCTTGAAAGGTCGATAAAACAGGAGCTGACGTCGTATCTAGACGTTTACAACCTGCTGGACTCAAGTCAGCATGGCTTCCTGTCGGGTCATTCAACAGAGACTGCGCTGGTCATGGCAACAGAGGAGATTCGGAGACAGGTAGATGGGGGGGCAGGGAGCTATCCTCATCCTCCTAGACCCATCAGCAGCATTCGACACAGTGAATCACACTATGTTAGTGCGGGGACTGAAGGCGGTGGGAATTAGGGATGCGTCTCTGTCCTTCCTCTCCTCATTCCTAGAGGATAGGGAACAACTACAATCTACAGTATGAACCCTTCCTTCTCCCATGTGGAGTGTCACATGGATGGGCACTGTCACCAACTCTGTCTAATATATATGTCACACCACTTGCCAGTCTCATCAAACAGCATGGTTTTTCATTTGTGTCTTACATGGATGACTCACAGATTATCATCTCTGTCTCTAAACAGTAAGTCTGTCGCAGCTAGTTTCCATGCTTGTCTGACTCACATCATGAGCTGGATGAGCTTTAACTATCTTAAAATAATCACAGATAAGACGCAGGTGATGGAGTTTGGCAACTGTCCGTCCATGTGTAACCACAGTTGGTGACCGATAGAGGCCGGCGAATGTCTTGCACCATCTGCTAAAGTTAAGGATTTGGAGATCATTTTTGATGACCAACTTAGCTTTTCGGCCCAGATAAAAAGCGTAACCTCCACTTCGGAAGGTATTCCCTTTTATTCCACAGAAGCTAAGAAAAACAGTGGTAGTGGCACTAGTTCTATCACGCCTAGATTACTGCAATACACTATTCATAGGCATTGACAAGGTGCAGAAGGCTAAATTGCAGTCTATACAAAATGCCGCTGCTCGGACATTATTGAATATCCCAAAAGTCCGCTCTACCTCCGCTGCTATTAGAGCCCTGCATTGGCTTCCAATACAGCAGCGTATGGAATTCAAGGCTTTATGCCTGGTTCACAAGACACTATATGGCGGAGGGGCAGCCGACCTCCGTACATTTTTCCATTGGTGAATTCCTATGAGAAGCCTCCGATCCTCAAACACGGGTTGCATCTGTACCACCAAAGTCTGTAGATCCAGATGGGGTGGTAGGAGTCTATTGCACTGTGCAGTCAGGCTATAGAACCAACTGCCTACCACTGTGAGACTTCAACCAGAGAGGCTAATGTTTAGGAAACTGTTAAAAACGTGGCTGTTCCCCAGGTCAGAAAACGGCCGGTATAGCTGTTTGTAGTCCCTCTCTTGTCTCACTTTAGAACCAAGACGCTTCGGCATTCGATCGCTTTATAAACTTTCCTATCATACATGAAATATATAAAAACAAATTTCTCTGTTGTGTATTACGTCTGTCATGCCTTAATGTGTTGTTGGGCACTTTCACCCTATTTTCAACAGAGCGCTGCTCCCGACAGTGTCCATTTCTTGTCCTGTGTGGCGGACTTGTCGGAGTCATTGCACTTTAGTGGGGAGCCCTCATTCATCAGTGAAAGCCCCTGCTGGTCCCGGGGTCACTGTGCCTGGAACCAGACGGGCAAAATATTCTGGTAATGTTGCCTGTCCGATTAGGAGGAGGGTGTTCCCACATTCTTTGCCCTTTTCCTTGGTAGGGGTCCGAGTCTCTGGGGACTGTATGACTACACGTCTTTGGCCAGAGGAGGGGCAAGTAGGTGCGCACGGCTTCGATCCCGCACCCTGTCTGTGGAGGTCTCCTCAGAGCTTTCCCAAGTCCTACAACTTGAGTCATCACTCAGGCTGCTGCATTTCAGCAAAGCCACTATTGTGCTTCTGCAACCCTCGACCTCTGAACCTTTTGCACACCCTCACAGCCTTACTGCTAGGGGTGGAGTACGCAGCTTAGCTCTGGGGACGACTAGGTATTGTAACATTTATATAGAGCTTACTTTGTGGGGCGGAATCTCTATGAGCCGGTGGAATCTTGGCGGTTGTTGCAAAGTCAAGGGCCTGCCAGGAAACTGAGCGTTTCACCGGTAAGAGGAGGTTTTAAAGTGATGGGAGCAGGGCTAAAGACAGAGCACCTGAAAAGGTCATTGAGGGCTTGTGGTGTGGTGACCGAGATGGCAGCTGCTTGGAAAGTGAAAGCGCGCATGGCCCGCTGAATGTAAGCAAAGCACGTCGTCGTGCTTGAGGTAGGAGAGTCAATAAAGAAAATCGTGCTTATAAGACTAAATCACACATACCGTGAAAAAACTGAAGTAAAAGGGCCAGTCACCATGGGAGATTGCAAATGAAGACAAGGTGGTAATAAGGAGAGACTAACAAGTCTATAAAGGAATCTGAGGCTAGCATTTAGGAAGGACAATGACACAAGCCAATGACAAACATGGGCAGAAAGCGGGCGGGGCTTCGCTTTCATACTCCACTTCAGCAGTCTCTCTGAGCAGCGCATGCGTGCTGACAAGCTCGACCTAAAAGAGGATGCTTGAGTTTGAATGACTAGCTTGTCTGGGTAGATAATAAGGTACGGAGAATTTGCAGACAGTGTCTGTAGCCCACTCAACCTCCAGGCAGATGTTCTCGCCACTATAAAAAGGCTGTTTTGATAGTTAGCAGTGCGAGTGGGCAGTTGTGTAGCGGCTCAAGGGGCGCACACATCAGAAACGTAAGAACTAAATAGAAGTCCCACTGCGGCATAGTAAAAGCCGCTAATAGGAACATATGCTGGAAATCTTTCAAGAACCTAGGTACAATGGGGGAGTTAAAAAGGGAAGGCTGGTCAGGCACGAGGGGAAATGCTGAGATGGTAAAAAGATAACCTTTCAAAGTGCCAAAAGCAGAGTCCTGCTGGACCAAGGAAAGAATAAACAGGAGAAATTGAGGAAGGGGTGCAGACAGAGGATCACCATGTTTGTCTGTACACCATGCCACAAACTGGTTCCAATAGCATGCATATACCGTCTTAGTCGAGGGATGCCTAACAGTCAAAATATTACATTCCAGACTTCGGACTGAAGGTAGAAAGCTGTCAATTATCGCTGCTCAATTTCCACGCATGAAAACAAAGCATTTTCAGTTTCGGGTGCAGAAGCCTGCCCTTTAGCTATAACAGAAGAACCTCCCGAAGAGCCAGCCTGATCAGAGGACTAATGCTCATGTTGAACAGTTCAGGATACTAGATTCTCCGTGCCCAATCTGGAGCCACAAGAAGGACTGTGGGCCAGTTGTTCCCGATCTTCTTGAGAACTCTGGGCAGGAGTGGTACTGTCAGAAAGTCATCAAGAGAACAGAGCTCGACTCAAGAGCTGCCTTGGACACTCGAGCGTGCAAAACTGTTGACATTGTGCGTTCAGTGGTTGCGAACATATCTAACGAAGGCCCTCCCCACTTCTGAAAGAGGCCTTGCGCTACCTCAAGATGGAGATGCCATGTGTGATCCCCTAGGCATCAATGGCTGAGTTTGTCCACCCGGACGTTCAGAGAGCCAGCCAGGTGTTGAACCACTAAATATATGCCCTGGTGTTCCTGTCTCGTCCAGAGGTGCAGTACCTCTTGACAAAGTCAACTACACCTCGCCCTGGATTAACAACTAGTCCTGTACAGTTTCAGTGATAGGAATTACCAACTAATTGACTTGGGTATTATGACAAGTAGAATTGTTGCTATTCACAGCTAGTACCTATAGGCAATAGTATTGCAGAAAGTTATGAAGAAGAGCGAACTAGGTGTAGAAGCACCAGGGTTGTAAATTCCTTATTCTGTTTTCTTGTAAATTGGCTCAACAGCCAAATGCAATGGAAGAAGACATTAAAACGAAGACCAGCTGCATGTGAACAGGCACTATAGAACTTTCAGGCAAAAAACTAAATGTTACTTACCTGTAACAATCACTTTGCAGTTTATGGTGTTGAAGATTTATATACTGCACACACTCCCGCCATTTAATGTTGGGTTGGGTCAGGTCAGAATAATACAAATAGTTTTTCTTCAAGGAAAAGCTTTTTGTTTCAAGGTGATCTGCCATCGCTTCCCAAAATGCACAGTGCACCAGGACACTGACTTCCACCCCAGATTTTATAAATGTTTTACAGTGCAAAGCAGCAGATATCTGTTCACTAGAATGCTACAACTGCTCAATACACCATAGGTGGGAAACAGTAATTTTGTTACAGGTACCCGTCTCGCATCTCACACTGGGAGAGGTAGGCCAGGACAATACAAGCAGCAAATCAACTGTGACCGTTAAGGATGATTTTCTGTTTCCAGTATGTGCTACTGTTGATCTCATGCTGAGCATAGACTGAAAAGCAGCACCCACGCCTCTCAAGAGATGGCAAGTGAGCAAAGCGTTTTTAGCACTGTTTGATCCTACTGCAGATTTTAGCAGGTCTGGCTAGCCACACTATAGTGTTTAATAAAGGTATGACATGAACACAAAGTGCAGCTTTACAGATGTCTGCTAATAATATGCTACGCAGGAACACCACTGTGGCTCTGTTTTCTGAAAGCACGTTGTGGAAGCATGCATCATATGTTAAGCTTTAGCATAACAGTTTGATGCAACCATCAATCCATCTTGCATATTCCCCTTAGCGATACTGTTTTCAAGATATGTGGTGAAAAAGCAACAACTGTACTGTTTTCCTCACTGCACATGTGCAGTCTACATAAACATGTTAGTCTTACAAACATCCCTTTGGAATTTTGAAATACCCAAATTCTAAGGCCTTGGGTGCCAAATAGCTAGACTGAGGCCCTTAGATTTAGGATGGAGCAGTTGCCTTTATGCTGGCTGAAAAAAATCTGAATGGAAAGAAAATCTCTAATATGGATGAATGGACATTCCCAGGAGAAAAGGTTGTCATGGTTGACGTTCCAATGTTGTAGTGATTAGAATGAGAATCACTGGTGCACCACATTCAGGATCCTTGGAAGCAGGAGAAAAGCATACACAAATGTCCTCGACCAGTTTATCCACAGACCATTCCTCAAACTCTGGGCATGTGGATATCTGGATAGGAAGCTTTAATGTTTGCTGTCTGTCTGACAAGTGAACACAAATGCTGGAAGTACGGATGGATGAATGGGAGCTAAGTTCCCAGATTCTCAGTCACTGCATAGAAATAAAGGCAAAATCAATGCCCACTTCTGGCAGTTGTTCAGCCAGCAAGTGTATGTGATGGTGCAGCACCAAATACGAAATCGTTTGCACCATACTGGACATCCTTGCTGAGTGTGTGCCCCATTTTTAAATGGATACTTAGTGGTCATGTTGTCTGTTGAAACCAAGACCACCGTGTTGTGTAGCTTTGCCCTTCATGCCCAGAGTTGCCAGCACAGCAAGCAAAGCCAACATTCTGAAATGGTGAAAGTGCTTTGGGAGATAATTGATCCTTAATTGTGAGGCCTAACATGCGTCTTCTCTACCCTGTGAGGGATGCATCAGTTGTGACAACACCTGTAGCTATGGGTCGAGAAACGATCTGCTCTGTAAAAAGGTTTGACGTGTTCCACACTAATTTGTGCAGAACTCCAATCACTTGTAACCACTGCCTAGAGAGACATTTCAGACCGCAAGAGCATGAAAAATAGAGCATTGCACAGTGCCATCATTCATAACAGTTTTGTATTCACTCTTGCTGCCAAAGGAAGTCACATCTGATAGAGGGAAAATAATGCAACAACTTGCTTTCCGTGCAGGGTAGGCCTTGAATCTTACCAAACTATGTGTTGACTCTCGAAAAGATTTAATCTGCTATAGGTGAAAGTGGGATTTTTTTAATACTGTATGCTGCTGAAGGCATCTTGTTTTGTGAGTGGTAGCAAGACACTGAGGCATCTCCATCAGCCAAACATCCAGATAAGGCGATTTGTCACCCCAACAACATACTTGTTAAATACTTGTGTGGCTGAGTTACCCCAAAAGGTATTGCTTTGACCTGGTAATCCATTCCATTTATCACAAAAAATTTCAAGAACGGATTATCTGCAGGAAGTAGTGGGATATGCAAGTAGGCATACTTCAGACTGAGTGCAATGTTACTTACTACAGTAGGTCTCCAGAAGAACTAACATCTTGATGTGCATGGCGGAAATGTGGCGAATAAGCAGCTGAAAACAAAGCATAGGGCCAAGAGTCATCTTTTTTTTTTTTTTACTGCAACCCTTTCCCCTTGATTTTGTCCACGGTCTTTATTGTTAACCACTTCTTAAAGTGCAGCAGAAGATGTAGTTGGTTTGTACTGTGATGCTGTGGTGGTTGACTAGACCGCACTGGAGCTAGTATCAGGCAATATTTCTATGCGTTGGACGACAGAACCTAGCTGTCTCAAGTAATGCGCTCTTTTTAGAAGGAAATACTCCTGCATTTCTATGCCTAGCATTATATAACCAGGAATCATGTGTGAAGGGTTGCTGCTCGCTGGCAGAGGCCACCACTTTCAAGGGCAACCCTGGGCCTGCAGCAACAATTACCCCACAAGAATAGTAAAGAGTACTGTCTATGTTTTCCATCAGAAAGGATTACGGCGCACAGTAGTAAGCAGAGTATGACTGAAGTGAACTAAGTGGATTAAGAAGACTCGGGCTGATCAGTCTTGATTTTCAACAGACCCAGAGGCAGGAGAGGTAGAAGTGGGAATGCGTAAGGGAGACCTCGGTCCCATTGCAGTCCAAACTCTTTTTCCAGTGACATCCTTAAGGGAACTCCAGAATTCAGTAGTTCCGGCATTGAGTGTTTGACCATGGTAAACAGATCTAACCGAGGCAAGTCTCACTGGTTGAAGATGTTGCTTGCCACTTCAGGAAGGAGATGCCACTTGTGATCTGCTACCAATGTCTGCTTAGCTCTTCTGTTCATCCATTCAGGCCAGCAGAAAGATGTTCTGCTGGACCAGGCACCTCTATATATGCAAGCAATACTTAATTTAAACCGTTGCTTAGCACATTGCCGGGACTACAGGTTGTTTTCTCCAGTTCGTGATGGTCCCAAACTGAAAATAAAATAAAAAATGTAACTCGTTGGATGAATCATCTGGTATATTATGGCAGCATTTTACTTCCTAACAGCGACGGAGAGGACTACTTTAGGCTTGATTGCATTAGGCTCATGTCAACCCTTAATACACTACTGGAATGACTAATATGGAGCGTTTCATCAAAAGTACGGGATAGCTCAGAGTTAAGGCTTCGCTGCTTTAATTTGTATGCAATCTGTATTTCAATGGCTCGACTGCTAGCACGTCTAAATCGGGTTCCATTTTTCCAATCACAAACACTAAAAAGTGTTGCCCCTGGTGTTATATTTCATTTCAGTACCCTGATATAGGTCTTGGGAACATTGTGCACTTTCCCTACATCGTCTCCCCGTCATTTCATATGAACGAGCCTTATAAGGGCATAACTCCAAATAAGGACAGACTGCCTTGTATGGACATAACGCCTTATAAGGACTGTAGCCTTTTAAGGACTAAACCACCTAGTTTGATGCCAAGGGTAGGTTTTGCCCAATCGATATTGCTAAGACATCATCCTTAGCACATATAAATAATTTAGGAGTACACTCCACCGGAGGTCCACTCACCTCTTTCATCGACGCACAAGGTTTAATCCCCAACGTCATCCTCATACTAAACAATGGGGAACATACGCACATAGACTGTATAAATACAGCACCTCTTGCTATCAGAAAGCACGAGACTTCAAGGCCGACACACTGACCAAAGACGCTGCAGCTCCGACATGACATTGCTCCAGCTGACAGTGGTAGGACGATCCCTTGCGGCATGTCCAGCTCAAGTCCAGGACGAAGTCCCACACTCTCACTATTCAGATATAGGGGTTAGACTAACTCCTAGTGGGATTTTTGGCTTTTAGACTTAGGCTCTTAGACTTAGGCTCTTTCGCACCTACTCACATGCTAGGTACACTTAGGTACATCTAGACAGGCATCTTAGGAGTAGGCACTATTTTATAAATGCATCTTTTATTCATGTATTTGTATGTGTATGTGTATTTGTAAAGCGCGATTGATGCCCGGGGGCGTCCAAGCGCTAAAGGTCCAATAGATGTTTTGGGTAGAGGCAGGGATAGATAGCGGGGATTACTGTGGGGAGTTAAAAAGAAGTGTCTTGAGCTGTTTCCGGAATGAGGAGAGATTGGGGTTAGCTCTCAAATGAAGAGGGAGGGCGTTCCACAGCTTAGCAGCATTATGGGTAAAGGTCCTGCCGCCTGATCTGGCTCTTTTTATTCTGGGTGTGAAAGCCATAAAGGTCTGGTTTGACTGGAGGTTTCTACTAGGATGATAGTGGGAGACTAGGTCGCGGGTGATCAAAGGGCCTGTGTCCCAGAAAGCCTGGTGGGCGATACACATGGCCTTAAAGTGGATTCTTTGGCGAACTGGCAGCCAGTGAAGACTGGTCAGGTCGGCTCTGACAGATTGCCGGCGTGGGAGCTGGAGCAGTGTCCGGGCTGCGCAGTTCTGCACTGTTTGAAGTCTCCGCAGTGTGTAATCTGGTGCAGCGAGGTACAGGACGTTGTTAAAATCCAGGCAGGACTGGATCAGACCCTGGATGGCTACCTGCTTAGCCTCCATGGGTAAAAGATGCATAACTTTTTTAAGCATCCTAAGTAGGCCAAAGCAGGTGGCCGATAGTTTGGTGGCTTGTGTATCAAATGAAAGAGATCTGTCTAGCCTTAGGCTCTTAGACTTAGGCTCTTTCGCACCTACTCACATGCTAGGTACACTTAGGTACATCTAGACAGGCATCTTAGGAGTAGGCACTATTTTATAAATGCATCTTATATTCATGTATCGGTTCGTGACTATTGCAAAATGGTAGAACCATACTATTTCTTTATATTCACTGTACTGCTGGTTCTAGATCTGCTACTGTATTATAGTTGTAGCAGCGCACTTTTTACATGAGAAGAACTCCTTATTGTATTTGTAAACACGTTCGACTGTTTCTTCTGTGCATCTCTGAGAGCAAAACAAGCAAGCACGAGTGACTGGGTGAAAAGTAGATTATCGTTTCCACGAGTCTAAGGTTAATATGTTCTGAAGTTGCACAAATTAATCTCTTTAAGAACCAAAATAATTGCCAGTATTATCAGAAGATGGAAATGGAGCTGGCTCCCAACCGGACAGCAGAGGAGTTGGACCTCCACCTCCCCAGGTGACCCACTACCGAGACAGCAGCAATGCATCTGTCATACCTGTGACATCTGGGTGGGGACAGGAGAGTGGGCTCTTGCAGGTGATGCTGGTGCTTGACTGCCACCATTGAAGATGCCGGCTATCTCCTGTAAGTCAGGAGTCACAAAGGCAGCCCTGATGCTGGGCCTACTGACACCAGTGGTTCCACTATATGTCCTGCATATGCCATCTGGTGTTTCGGACAAGGAGTATATACAAGGAAAGGAGCCAAAAAGCCTCAGTCATTCTCACTTAAAGGATAAATGATTGGTACCGCTGCAGTTATCAAAAATGATAAACTAAATTTCAATATTATGGGTGCTCAAGGTGATCACCTCCTAGTCCTTGAGGTGCAGAACGAAATAATGAAGAAGCAGCCTTACTCCGTGTAAGGTCTAACCGTGTGCACTCCAACAGCGCGTAGGCGCGTAATATGTTTGTACAAGAACTGGTAAAATACAAGTTTGTAGATGGTAATCTTCTATTTTTAATTTCAAAAGATTTCTTGTGTCATCATATTTCCACATATGATTTGAAATCCATGTGTTCAATGATATATATACAACAGTTTTTCAGAATCCAAATATTTGAAGATTTTCAACAGTAAGCATTATCCCTAATGCATTTCGTACATAGCACTTCGTCAGGGGGAATTTGTGAAAAAATTTAACTGTCACAGTCGAACGCTGATCTGTTTGGACACAGAATGCAATCAAGGTAACTATTTACAATACAATTCTGAGGTGATATGTGCATCTAAAGCAGAAAAAATGTGCAAAAACGTAGGAAGGTAAGTAAAGAAACGTATGTGTGTGGGTGACTAAACCGCTAATTAGAAGAGGGATAGAACTGCAAGGCGTATAATAGAGGTGAAGTATGAGGTTATGAAGTAATGCTCTATCTAGTGATTCAAATCCCGAAATGTGTCAAGTCGTGCTAAATATCATATAAGAAGATCAGGTGTGGTGACCCTAAATGAAATAAAAAATGAAACAAGTAAAGATAGGTTTCCCCTTCGTGCACATGAACAGTGACATTATAAGTGCCGACGAAATCAAAACGCGGCTTAGCTGCTCCGAAAGCTATGCATGTGAAATCATGTTACAGATGTAAGACGGTGAAGTGGAACAAGGAATAGGGTGTAGTGAGCACGTCGCATGAAACGGTAAAATGACCATCAAGTGAAGACAGAAAGACAAAGATGTGGCTTACCAGCTATTGAAAATGTTCGGGCGTGAGTAGAAACTTCCTGCGGTGTAACCAAAAGCTAGTCTCGGAAAACACGACTCAAATATCACGCACAGCGCGCAGCTAGAGCAGTGAAGGTAGAAATGAGACTGGTGTATGAGGGCTCACGGTGTGCTCGGCCAACACCAAAAGTGAAAAAGCAAGACACCAGTGTGACTTAGTGTAAAGCCAAAAATAATTTCATATGAAAAAAACATTATCGAAGGATACGGCTTAGTTCATAGCTAAATGGCAAAGTAGTAATGACAATAAACAAACTGAATGTCGTTAACAAAAGGATAACTGTCAAATGAAAAGACTAACAAAATAATAATTAGTAGGGAAAAACGAGAACCAGGTAGATAAGGTGGTTGAGAAAAGCGTGAAAAAGATAAAGGAATGTCTGAGTTAAATACGAAGTGTGAGCAGTGAGGGAATGAGATTAGATGGTATGAATAAAGTTGTATTCAAAGAATGAAAAAAAGAGAAGATGTCAAGAGAGAATAAGATGGGAGAATGTGAACAGTATCAAGGGTGACGATAGAATGAAAACAGGAGAGGCAAAGTTTGCATTGAAGTGATATGACAAATATGTAAAGAATGTGAATACAAAACAGAAAATTCCAGCGAGAGAAATAAAGTCAAAGGGTACAGTCAGATAAAAAGAGGAATTATAGAAAACAACTGTATTCCAATCTTTCATTGAGTCCTTTCGGCTGTAAGGCTTTCAGTTTATAGATCCAGTATAATTCGCGTTGTAATAGATACTTGTTATTGTCTCGGTTAGTTGTTTTTTCAATCACTTCCAAGATTAAGAAACAAATTTGACTGACATTGTGCGAGTTGTTAATGTACTGTGCGGATACACAAGATTTCAGGTTTCCAGTGCAAATGTTGCTGCGATGTACGGTCAATTTTGTAATTTTGCGTTCAGTTTTACCCACATATGGGAGGCCACAAGGGCATTTGAGTAGATAGATGACATTAGTCGAATCGCATGTAGCGTTCACCTTGAGTTTTATAGGAGTGCCTTGAGTGGGATGTGGTATGTTATTGCCTCTGATGATGCTGTTACAATGGCCACAGTTGTGGCATGGCAAAGTTCCCTTGTAAATGGTGGTAATAGTACTTCTTGGTGCTTTAAGGAGTTGTTGAATATTTCTGGAGCGTTGGTACGCAAATATAGGGAACTTCTCAAAAATTTTGTTAAAATCTCTTTCTACTTGTAGGAGCGCCCAATGTTTGCGAATTGATTCTTTTATTTTCAAACTTTGCACCCAATACTTAGAGACGAATACCGCACGGGTGTCTGTGGTGGAAAGTACAAGTTTAGGTTTCAAAAGTTCTAATCGCTCTTTGTTTTTTACTCTATTTTCTGCTACTTCTGTAATGTGTTTGGGGTAGCCTCTTTGATGAAATTTATCCAGGATTTTGACACTGTTTTCAATGAACAAGTCTTCTGTAGAGGCGATTCTTCTCGCTCTGAGTAATTGTGAATACGGTAGGTGTTTTATCAGATTCATTTGGTGAAAGCTATTGAAGTGAAGGTAATTATTGCGATCTGTGGCTTTGGTGCAGATGGACGTGGTTAACTGGTTATCAACAATCTTTATTTGAACCAAAAAAGCTATTTCTGATTTACTTAAGAGTATGGGTGAATTGAATTCTTTCGACAATTTTATTGAGATCTTCCATAGCTTTGAAAAATTGGTTTTCAGTTCCTTTCCACATCAGAAAAATGTCATGGATGTAGCGATAGTATGCACAAGTGTGTTGTTGCCAGGTGGGGTTGGAGAGGATGTGTTCCTTTTCATATTGGTACATAAAGAGGTTAGCGTATGCCGGAGCAGCGCAATTGCCCATGGCTACTCCTGACAGTTGGATGTAGTGGTTGTTTTCCGTAGTTTTGAAATAACTTATGTAGTGTGAACTGCATGAGTTCCATGAGAAAAATGTGTAAATCTTGTGGCTGGTCGTTGGTTGTGAGGGCGGATTCCATTGCTTCAAGTTCCAAACTATGGGGAATGGACGTATATAGCGAATTGACATCAATTGTACAGAGAAAGATGGTATGGTGGGTTGGTATCGCTATATTGTTGATCTTTGTTAGGAAATCTGTGGTATCTTGTATGAAGGTGGACATATTTTTTACGCTTGACTGTGTATGTCGATGTATAATCCAATCCAGTACAGGGCTCGAAAATTCCACTCGACCGTTCGCATAGTCGAGCTAAATTTAACAAGGTCGAGCTATTTTTAGGTCCTACTCACAATTTCTGGCGAGTAGGAAAACAAACCAATTTTTGTCCTATGTCTGTGAAAACGGAGCAAATGTTACAAAATAACAAGATTTAAAGGCATTTTTATTGCTCACAAAGTTAATGAGCAATAAAGATGCCTTTAAATCTTGTTATCTTGTCCTATTTGCTCCGTTTTCACAGACGGAGGTCAAGTAGGTTGCAGTTAGGTCGAGGACATTTTTTAAGGTACTAGTCCTGCAGGACTAATACCATTTTTGGGATTTTTCGAGCCCTGCAGTAGGCTCGTGGATCGAATTACGAGTGCTTACTATTGGACGAAAAGGTGGTCTGGTGGCATGCTTGTGTATTTTTGGGACCAAATATAGGTATGGTACTTTAGGATGATTTTTGAGCAGAAATCTTTTGTCCCCTTCTGAGATGGTTTTGTGGTTAAAGGCTTTTTCAATTATGGTTTGTAGAACATTCTTGAATGCCTCTGTGGGATCTGAATTGATGGCCATGTATAGGTCAGAATTGTTTAGGTGTGTCGTCAAGTTGTTGGAATAGAACGAAGAATCTAAAATGACGAGGGCACCTCCCTTGTCTGCTTTACAAATCTTGATGTCTTTATTTCCGGCTAGTTGGTTGAGAGCTTCACGTTCATTGATCGATAGTTTAGACTTGTGAGATCGATTTACTTGAAAGATTGTATGAAGATCTTTCTGAACCAATGTTTCAAAGGTGTCCAGAATTTTGTCACAACTACATAAATGACCTAGGTCTAGGGCAGTAAATTTTAGTCGAGCTGGGGTATCTCATGCCGCAATCAATTACAACGACCTCCCATTTTTTATATATACAGGGTAGGGGATACACCAGTCAATAGCCCACCTTAAAAAGCCCGTCTCCTTATCTAGACAGTGGAACAACCCACAACAGTATGTGATAGAAAAAATTGTGAGCAAGCACGATAGCACCTCACGGGCGCACCACCAATGGGACCCCTGGTAGGTACTCACCAGGACGGCCCTGTTATCATCATTGGTGCTATCGAGCCTAAAGAAAAGTGTCCAAATGAAAACAACTGTGTTAACAGTGATAGGTGCAGTGGAAACAGTACAAGTAACACATATAGTGGTGTCACACAACATATAACATACAACATACAACATAAAAACGCATACAGCACGAACAGATAACTTTATTCCTGTTCCTTTATGCTGTTTGCGTGCATTAAAAAAGTGAATATGGCTACTACCTATAGAGCCAAGTTCTACTTGCCAACATGTTTCATTGCCTTGGTACTTTTCAGGCAATTTCTTCAGGGCATATACTTTTTACGCCACTGCATAGGACTCCCCTACCCTGAATATATAAAAAATGGGAGGTCGTTGTAATTGATTGCGGCATGAGATACCCCAGCTCGACTAAAATTGACTGCCCTAGACCTAGGTCATTTCTGTAGTTGTGACTTCTTGAGTGGAGGGCGACCTAGGCCTATATTTCCCTCTTAGCTCCAGTGTTGGTGTGCGTCCAGAATTTTGTGACTGGTAGGAGGAACAAAATTACTTTTAGGGCGTAAATCCATGAGAGTACTGTGATCTTCTCTAGTGGATGGTTCACAAACGTTTTGAAAGAAGTGTTTTAATTTAAAGTTCTCATGAATTTGTAAAAACAAACAGCGGTGTCAAGTTCGTTAGATTGGTGTGTAGGTACAAAGTTCATCCCCTTTTGCAAAACTTTAACTTGTGTGGCAGACAAAGTAGTTTGTGAAATGTTGATCACTAAGCTCTGACTTCTGGTTGATTTCGCCAGTGATAGTTGTGATGTTTCTGTACCGGGTCGCCCTGGATCTTCGTTGGGGTTGTGACCTAGCCCTAAAAAAGGCTGTGAAACTGTTGAGGAATCTGTAGACTTGCTTGGTTTAGAAGAAGTCTGAGTAGTTTGTTGGTAATTTGTACTCGTTGTAGTAGGTAGGTTTGTAGTTTGTGGCGAGGGTTGACGAGGTCTGCCTCTCTGGGAATCTTTGCGTGTAGAGTCATCTGAGGAAGAAGTGTCACCTTCCGTTGATTTGTTGTTGAAAGATCTTTGTTGCCTTCTTGTTGCGTAAATTTCAGCCCAATTATATACCTCACCTAATTTGTAGTCAACCGTATCCCTTTTAAATTTGCGTAGTTTCCTTTCGTTGATCTCCAATTGATTATGGATGTCCTCCAATGTTGTGTTTAGTTCTTCATTTGTTAGCTTGCTGCTCAATTCTTGTTTCAATTGTTTAACCTCACCTTCAAGTTCTTCCAAGAGCTTTGATAATTCTTCTACGATTAGAAGGATCAGGTCTAAAGAGCCCTTATTTAAAATTCCATACCACTTTCTCATTCTCACTTAAACCCAGGATTGAGCATGGAAAATCGCAATCATATCCTGAATGTTTTGAATTCGCTGTAGTGATAGAAAGGCCTTGAACACCACTAGGCCTAGGACAGCCGCAATGGAGGAAATCCACAGAATGGGGCACAGGCAAGACTTCGTCTCGTTGTAGAAAAAGCCCACGCTTTCCCTGAGCACCGAGAAAGGGAACATATGTTGGCATTATGGGCGGCGGTCTCCACCCTCACTTTTGTGAATACTTGAGGCGCTAAGATAAGCCCAAAGGGTAGAATGGCAAACTGAAAGTGTTCTGACCCTGCAGTGAGGGACAGATACTGCCTGTAAGACTGCAGGAAGGTTAAATGAAAATATAGGTATTGCAAGAATAGGAATACCATTTAGTCTCCTGGTTCCAGAGCTGAAAGAATATGAGACACAGTGAGTATAACTCAGTTTATCTTTCCTCAAAATAACATTGATTGGGAAGAGGCCTGCTTAGGCCCTAGGCCTCTGTCCTCCTTTGGCATGAGGAAGTAGGATAAATAGCACCCATCTTCTCTCTTCGAATCTAGTTCTTGATCAATGACACCCTTGGCCAGCAGAATGTTGACTTCTTGCAGCTAGATAGGTGAATGGTCTCTTGAGAATCGCTCTGAAGGAGGAAGGTGGGGTGGGGGTGGAGGAGGAAATGAAAAGCAGGGTGTAGCTCCTTTGAAGACTTGCAAGACTGTCTGACAAGATGGATCTTCACTGGGAGAGAGGAAAGTTCATAGCCTGCCTCTTAAGGGCAGACTGAAAGCCTCTGAGCAAGTTAAAGAGTCTTTACAGCCGCTGTAGCACAGAGGAAAATTTAGAGCACTGTCCTTGTTGGTGCAAGATGCCTCAGCTGCCACGCCACAATCTGTCCCAAAAAAAGTGGGTTCGGTGTCAATGCACAGGTTGGGAGGGCTGGATTGCTTGTAGTCTAGCCCCATGGAATAAACCCTAGTTTTTTGTACTGTTGATTGAGATGCTTGGTGGGAGACGAGCGCCGCAAAGATTGTGCTGTGACTATACTATCGCCCAAGTGTGTATAGCACTGAATCAACCTTCTTGCCAAACAATCTGGAACCATTAAATCACATGTCCATTAAGGACACTTGCCCCTCTCCTGAAAGTCTGACTGATCTCACCCAGAAATGTCTTTAAAGAACAACACTGATGCCAACAGTTCTGCCAACACAGTCTTTGATGTCCAAGTCAGCACGCAAGAAATACTTCAGTGCTTCCTGGTCCTCACGAACCATTTCAGCCAGAGAGGCTCTGAGGTTTTCGGAGCCAGCAATCTTGCTGATCATGTCCCATATAACACTGGTGAACCTGCCCAGAAAGCACACTGTGTTCAGGGTTCGTAAAGTTTAACTAACCAAAGCTAGTTAAACATTGTTTTCACACAGACATTAACAATTGACTCCCCATCCGGAGGCTTGGTCGGTAAGGCATTAGGAATGGCTTTACTAGTCAGTGCCCATGCACAGGTGTAGAGTGTCTTATTAGAAAATCAAGACCACAGTCTGCCACTTGCCACCGGTTGATGGACCGGAGGGGCCCAAGCATGGTTTCGACGCAGGGATCAAAACAGTGTTCTTGAGAACCTTGTTAAATAATAACAGTGGCTCAGAAAAGGTAGGAAGGGGTTGAAGGATTTCTTGCCTTAGTTTCAACAGTAGACAACTCTTAATGGAGCACTTTGGGTGAAATATGCACAACTGTTAAGTTATGTTATAGGGCATTTGTATAGCGCATTATCACCAAAGAGGTCTCTAAGCGCATTCCAAGAGGAGGCCATAAGGAGAGATGGAAAGACCGAGGGGTGCTTACCTGGAGCTCCAGACTTCCAGGAAGAGAACAGTTTTTAATTTCTTCCTGAAGGTGAGCAAGTTGGTCTCCTTGCGCAAGCTTTCCGGCAGTCTATTCCAGACCGGCAGCATTGTGGTTGAAAAGGCTCTAACCCCCAGTGATGACCGCTTAAAACGTGGACATACCAGGAGACCTGCTTCAAACGACCGCAGCCTCCTGCTGGGAACGTATAAAGCCAGTCTGTCCTTGATGTAGCTCGGAGCTTAGCCATAAATGGCTTTGTGAATGATACAGAGACTTTTGAATTTCGATCTGAGATATCGGTAGCTAGTGTAGGTCCTGCAACAATGGGGTGGCATGGGTCCTCCTGGGTTTTTAAAAAATAAGTCTGGCTGCGTCGTTCATAACGCCTTGAAGCCTGACCAGAGATTTTTTTGGTAGCCCGACATATAGGGAATTACCATAATCCAAACGGGCCAGGATCAAGGCTGAAACTACCGTCCGGATGGTAGAGAAGGACAGCATTGGAGACAGTTTCTGGAGTTGACGCAGCAATCCCACACAGGTTCCTACCACTGCCGCGACCTGTTGGGACATTGACAGTGCAGAGTCGATTTTGATACCTAGACTTTTTACTACGGACGCTGGTACTGGAGACTGTCCCAGTTCACTAGGCCAGAACAGCTAATTCCAGGGGTTTGTTACTGTAGTGACCGCCAGCACCTCCGTTTTATCAGGGTTCAGTTTTAATGAATTAGCCGACATCCAGTTCACTGTAAATTTCAGGATGTCTTGCATTCTCTCCTGTGATGTAGGCGACTGGTTGATTTGGATCAGAATTTGGGTGTCGTCGGCATAATTATATACCCTACATTCCAGCTGGTTTAGCGCGGCGACTAAGGGCTGTAAATAGACATTAAAAAGTAAGGGGGACAGTGCTGATCCCTGCAGCACCTCACATGTCAAGGTCACGGGATGAGATACCAAGTCTGTTAGTTGGACTCTCAGAGCGATCCCGGAGGAAGGAGGCTAACCAAGCACTGGCTGTGCCCCGGATCCCTAGGTCCGTAATCCACGACAAAAGTTTATCATGATTAACCGTGTCAAAAGCCGCGGATAGATCTAGCAGAACCAGAGCACACGGCGCCTTCCTATCCGCTCTCATTCTCACCTCATCCAGCACGGAAAGCATGACTAATTCCGTGCTGTGGTGTGGCCTAAAACCCGCCTGGTTGGGTTCAAGAAGATGATTGGCCTCCAGGTGGCAGGCAAGTGACTGCAGCACATGCTGTTCTAATATTTTTGCTAGGAATGGCAGCTGTGAGATAGGTCTGAAATTCTTCAGGTCCTTCTCATCTGCGCCAGGCTTTTTTAATAACGGGATCACCCTAGCCTCCTTGAAATTGCTCGGGACCTGACCGGCTTCCAATGAATGATTGAGGAGCGGAAGCACCCTGTCCTTCATTCCTGGTAATGCCAGTCTAAAGATCTTGGGGGGACAGGGATCAGAGGGAGAGCCTGATTTCACCCTCCCCGCTAGTACAGTCAGTTGTTCTTCTGTAAGAGTGGGGAAAGAGGACAGAGTAGCGTCCACCACTGCAGGGTGAAAATTAGGTTCGATTGTGCAGGGGAAGGATGGAGTGTGCTGGATTTTGAAAGAGGAACTTTCTTCCATTGAAAGTTCAAGTGGCAAGTCCAGTTCAATGTCAGGAGGTGTATCCAACCAATAGACATTCTGCAAATCCAGGTATGGCCAGTCATATGTTTAGTGAGTGGAAGCAGGTGGTCAGCCTCATCATCATCATCATCAGTTTAGAGTGGGACATTGTGCAGTCAGATCAGATTAAGCCCTCTTGACTCCCTTCAAGGTATAGGCAGAGGATCAGACCCTGGTTTCAAACTGACTACGCCTTTATAGTATCAAACAACTTCGCTCATACTGATACCAATTTACCATCACACATCATGATCACACATGACACTTGACACTTGATATGACCATATGTTGTATTTTTCTTGAATGACTTAATTATCAAGATTAATTATTCATGTTAGAAAATCAATTTGTCACAAACCGTTAAATAAAGAGACAAAAAAAGTATTCAATTAAATATCATACCTTACAACACTACAAAAAAAAAAAATCGAACATAACATTAGACACTACATCAACATGAATCACCTAATACAGAAGCCTTTCACAAGGGCAATTCCAAACCGTGTACCATTTGGGCTCATTATAAACTATCCCAGTTGTAATTTAAAATAATTCACATCATGAGCTTCAATGGTAGATGTTTGCGTAGGACACTTGTTTGGTAAAACAGTTGACGCGTTTCAAACCCTATTATATGTCTTTCAGGGTTCTCCTCAGGATTCAGAACACAATAAGCTGAAAACATAAAAAGAACACACACTCATATTAGCAAACGTCCTCATTCTTATTCAACTCACACCTGTCATGAACCATCCACACCGTATTTACCTCTTTTAACAAAACTAGTATATCCTACTTGATTGTCCTTTTCGACTTCGGTTTAGCCCCAACATCGCGATGTATTAAGACACTAAAGAAGAAGAAAGGCAATCTAATGACCATTTCCTGCTCCTATTGTTAATAAAGTACACCAGACTGAACACAAAAACTCACTTCTAACAGGAAAAGTCCATCCCATCCATGGGATCCAAAAAATGCTTCCTGGTCACGTATATAAATTCACTGCAATTTAACACAAAAAGAAAAGAAACGATCACTCAGCGGTTTGCCAACTAGCTCAGGTACAAAACTATCACAAATCGCGATCGACATGCGGCGTGGTTTACACAAACCTAGATGTCCGATCTTCACATACCTTCTTCTTGAGATGACATCGAACGGGGCTTTAATGTCCACGCTGTGGGTTTCTTGCAGCAGGTTATATGCCAATATTTAGCAGATTGTTTTTCAAGCAATTACTACCGGGTCTGCGCAGACAATGCATTCTGGGTCTCGCGTCCTCCACTATGATAGAGAAGTGTTTCTGTTTCATAGAAAACGCTTACACACTTTTATAAATATCAAACATTAAAAAAAAAGTTAATGAATTTCAGAAAAAGAGTGAAATGGAAAACCACTAACACAATATGAGAACTTGTATTTGTGCACCCTGAAGGTCGTTTGATGCTTAGAATGCTGGGAGTTGTAGTTCAGATTTGTAAGCTGTTCTTCAGTGGGCTTGAAAGCCATTGAAATTGCCATGACTTTATAATAAACAACCATACTCCCTTTAAAAGGGGTCACGCTGTCCAAACTCTTGCACAAGGGGTATTATGTACTAAAGGACTTTCGTGGAACACGAGGTCTTGAAGGATGGCCAATTTTATATGAGTGCCTCCTAGGAGTGGCCGGAAGAAATCTTTATATGTTATGCAACTGTCATTTCATTTAGACCATCAACAGCAGTGTTGAAATTCACTATTAGCAATGCCTCTCTCGGAGTCAGTCGTCTCTCCAGGTCACCTCCCAGGTGTCTGCTTCAATTGGTAATATTACAGGCCACCGTAACTCAGTCTTTGGCTGTTTCTGATTAATCCAGTGGCTAACCAACGAAGCAGAAAGTACCTTTTTGCAAATTCTAGTTTTATGCTGGGTAATCCGTTGTTGTACTTCCGGATTGCTTTTGCCAATATACATTTTGGGGCATGGGCACAATATTAAGTAGACTAGATTTATTGTCTTACAATTGGAATTGTGCTTCCATTTGATGTTTTTGTGTGAAAACAGGGCTCCTTCAATGGTTTGGGTGCAGCAAGCACATTACAAATTGTGGATCACCCAAAGTGTCCCACAATTGGTGGTAAATTAAACTGTGTTCACAACGTGTTAATTAACCGATGCCTTAGGACTTGATGCACCTACCACTTGATTGCCGACACTTCTTTTTTTAGCGCAAACGGCGGTTTTGTGAAAGACATCTAGATTTTAAGACAAATGCCAGTTGTGATAGATAACCTTCTTTAGTGGATTGGTCTTAGAACAAAACGTTGTGACACAAACAAGACTTTCTACTTTCGTTTCTTCTCTTTTATGTAACAGTTCTTCTCGTGGTGTCCATCACACACTCTTCATGGAATATTTTAAGAGTTTTTTAGGATAGCCTCTTGCTTTTAATTTATCCACCACATTTCTTGCATGAAAATTGTAGTCTGTTTGCGCAAACAATACCTTCTTATCCTTAAAAATTGTCTGAATGGTAAATTGTCCAAAAGGCAATTGGGATGATGACTGGTATAATGTAAGTCTTTATTCCGGTCTGTCGGTTTTGTGTGAAGTGTAGTCACTAAAACTCCAACTGAAGCATACATTTCTACATCCAAAAACATAATTCTCCAAGGGTTATGATGTACACTGAATTTGATATCTGCCGTTCTAGCATTTAACCAACCATGAAATTGCTTGAGTACATCGACTTCACCTGTTCATATGAAGGATATATTGTCGATATATCCAGTGCGAGATATGATGTTGGAAAGGGTGGTTGTTGTAAATATACTTTCTTATGTATAGTACCGCTAGCTCCGGCGCAATTGGACAACCCATAGCAGTCCCCTTAACTTGGAAATAAAAGTTATCTCCAAATCAAAAAATAAATAAATTTAAGGACAAAGCTGGCTAGACTCGTGATAAACTATGTGGGGCTCGTTCTGGGTTTGGTCTCGTTTCCAAGAACATTTCGATGGCTTCTAATCTGTCTTCTTGTGGTATCTCTGTGTATAATGACACTACATCCAAAGTAACCAGTATCTGTTTTACTGCAGAGAATTTCGTTGTATCGATTTTGGCTATTAAGTCCATAGTGTCCCTTTAGTATGAGGGAATGTCTTCCAAAAATGGTTTTAGAAAGAAATCCACATATTTTGATATGGGTTCAAAGTCCGATTCGCATCCAGATACTATTAGATCGCCTGGTGGTTCTACCTCACTTTTATGCACCTTAGGCAGCGTATATATAAGTGGAACTCATTGGTATTTATTTTTCAGATAACCAAATTATTTTGGTCCAATGAAACCGTTGTGGAACCCTTGTTCAAGATTAGCAATAATTCACCTTGGATTTCTTAAGTTGGGTCACCTTGAACTTTCCAATAGCACTCAGGGTTATTTATTTGTCTCAATACTTCTTTCTGGTAAATCGGCGGTGCCCCAAACCACAATGGTACCACCTTTATCAGCTGGTTTAATGGTTATTGAAGAGTCATTTTTGAGGGTTGTTAGTGCCTCTTTTTGTATTTTCGAGACGTTATGTTTAACAAAATTCTTCTTCTTTTCCATATCACTAATTGCTGATAACACTATGTTCAAATATCACACTTTCTTTAGGGATTTTATTCAGGGGAGTGCAAAACGAAGATTTATTCCTAAAACCTGAAGTTTCAGTAGTAGATGGAAAATTATTATCCCGAAAAAATACCCTTCAGCGAATTTTGCAACAAAACTATCACCTCTGATTTTCCCAAAATCTGTAATTTTTGTTGGCACAAAAGAAAGACATTTTTCTAAAATGCTCTTCTGCTTTAGACAATGGTTGATCCGGTAAATTGAAAATAGGGGTCACAGCTAGGTTTTGTAATACTGACGTCTCGTCATTTCCCATGGTTGGTTTGTGTATCTGTTTCTTCCTCGTGGCAGTTGCTGGCCTCTGCCTTAAAAAGGAGCAGGTTGGTGGTGGTGGTGGTTCCTTTCCAGCCAATTAGTATTCGATCTTCCTTCTCCTATGTCCGATTTGCCGGCTGACTAGGATGACTTATCCAAAAAAGAAATACATGTAGTGACCTAGCCTGATATTCCGGAAGAAACCTTTTAGAATCTGAACAAGAGTAGAAATCTGTTTGTAATTATGGATAACTTGTTTGGAGAAATTCGTTGTCCTTCTCAAATTAGGAACCTTTTTGGTTTATTGTGAAGTCCTTGAACCCTGCTATTTCCTGGTCTGTCTTTGACAACAGGGATTTTGCGTTTGTTATCAATTGGTTGTCCTTGATCTCTTGGTCTAAGGTGGAAATCTCTACTAACTGCTGTTGGGATAGTCGTTGATCTGTTTCAATTGTCAGGACCATTAGGTCTCTGCTACATTTTGTCTCAATACAGCTGTAACCTTTTTTATATATTGGATCCACAGTTAAATTCAATTGAATACTCCGTAGCTGTAGTCCGAAGGCAATAGGACCTGCTTTGGAGTGTCGGAATAGTAAAAGTCCATGCAAATCAGTCCCGATTTGCTTCCTTTTTAGTCTGATTAATTGGCCTGATTTGTTCTTCTGTTTAGCAGTAGAGCTTAAAGACACTGATGAAGAGGGATGGTGCATTCAACAATCTTTGGATGTGCTCTTCTGTGTACGCAAAGGCGTCTTGCTCTGTCCTATTTAGGAGTACACCACTACATCTGTAGGAACAACCTGTCTTACACAAGACAAAATCACCACAAAATACTCTTGAAATCTTTTGAGAAAACAAAACCTCGCAAGTTACTATCGCTATAAAATAGTATCATAGCGTGATATAACAGACTGATGACGTTTCGGGGGAGAGAAACAGACGTCTGAGTCGAGTCCGGGGCTGGTAACTATTGAGTCAGCGGCAGCACAGAAGGAACGGACGTTGACCCAGGTGCCACAGTAGAAGTCTGAAGTAGTATCAGCATGGTCTGGGAATGAGTCAAGGAAGCAGTTGGCCCTGAGGGAGGTCCCGTCAGTGTTCGATCAACTGGAGCACCTCACAGCTCTGTGATGCTTTAAATCAAAGCAGAGGGAGCCAAAAGGGTCTAAGCGCTGCTGCATAGCTCACTCAAGGTAGTAATTTGTTGTGGGCTCAAATACATCCCAGGGACTTTGGGGCTGTGCTGGGAGCAGTTGCAGGGCAGGATCAGAGTCAGCAGATGCACATTTTCTTGCACTTCGGGCGTTTTTGTATTTTTTTTTTCTTTTTTTTTTTACTTTGTGTGGGAGGGTACTTCAGTATCGACTATGACATCTTAAGTTCAGCAATGTAAAATAACTACTCCTGCTTCCAGATTGCCTTGAGGTGCACAGAGGCGCGTATATCACTCAACTTTGAGCTCTGATCAGAGCCCCAGCACCAAACAGACAAGTCATGTGAAGTTAATTATTAAGAAATTGAAAAATTAACAAAGTTGGGAAACAAAGGAACATTGAGAAGTGGCACCTATATGCTTCTCTGCACTGTTACTCTTGGGACTGTCCAGAGTCTTCCGAGAGCCACACATTACCATCTATTGCCACACATCAATATCTATTGCCTCATTTGAGAATGGATGGAAACTTCTGCGGATAAAGTCTGCCATCATGGAATATTCTAAAGGCCAGGATACTGCAGGAAGAGATCTTGCCTTTCTGGATAATCTCCTCGGTCCATTTGCAAATGATTCGAGATGCTGCAACAGCTCTTCCATCTCCAGGATTTGGTGTCTATTCCATCATGGCAACAGCGCTAACCCAATTTGTTATATGCCATTGCTGGCTGTGCTAAAAGCTACCCACTTGCCGGCAGAGTAAACCTTTTTGCTTGCCTAAGCTTAAACAATCTCAACACGCTATGTGACCCTGCATCTTAACTGGATCTTTAAACTTCTCGCTGCAATTTCGAATATAGTTTTGTGCATGGTCAAATAGAAACTATTTTTTAAACTGAAAAAAAGCCTGTATGAGAAAGAAAATAAGTTACTTACCTGTAACTAAAACATGGCAGATGGCAGAACCTTCATAGAAATGCACCTGATCCAAAATAACCTCAATCGTATTTTCCCCTTTATAAATGGTTAACTGGGGATTATGTGCACACTGATAGAACACCCGCCATCACAGTGTTAGTCCTAAGCAGAACTTAACATGTATTGAATTAATAAGCACAGGTGCACCATATATCACAATTGTAGAAAGACCACAAACTTATTGCACAGGCACAAATAGTGATGTCCAGAAGTCTTATTTGATTAATTCCTTTATTTTTCAATAGAAAGAAACGAACAGCCGACACGTTTCGTCGCGGATGGGACTTCTTCAGGGCTGTATTTACATAAGTATAAACATACAATTAAAATCATGAACTATTGTGTAGCTCAGCCGAGCAGCAATAGTCACAAGTTAAAAGAAGCATTACTGATAATGTTTCAGAACAAATAGACTTGATATGCAAGGTTGCTACATTTAAAAGCCAAAGAAGTCATGGCCTCCCCCAAAGAGATCAAGGGAAACAGGTACCTTTTTTACTATTGAACAATCATTATATCACTTTTACTTTTTACATTTACTATTATATACAATAACACCAAGAACAACAAGGACATGTAAACTTGTGCAAACAAAAAAGGGGGGCTGCAAGACTAACCCAATTAGCATCATGAGAGAAGGATGGATGTGGCATGAGAAATAGACATGGTAGCTACCTAGCTGAGTGGTATGGTAAATATAGAAACACCTACCAAGATTAGAGTGATAAATCCTTGGCGATGTAGGCGGTCGTATGGCGAAGGCAGGGGTATGATGATCCCTGTTGCAATATGAGAAGGTAAAGTAAACCTATTCCCAAATAAAGTGAACAAAAGAAAGAACCCATGAGAATCCAATCTGGCAAAGATAGTGCAATACGAAAAGAAAGGAGGTGTATCTCCAGAATTATGAACATAAAAAGAATTCCCTTATTAGACCCAGGGGGGGGGGGGGGAAATACCATATTGATAGAACAAAGTATATGACTGACGTTAAAAAGCAACAGTAACTGGAGAGCTTTAGATTATTTCTGTCCTCCAGAATAAGTGAAGAGCTGGGCTTGAAAGTTAACTATAAGGGGAGAAAAAGTCTTATTTAGAGCATATTAATTCAATATGCTTTGATCGCTAATTTATACTAAACTGTTGGATAAAGTCTCCTAATAAGGTCCCTACTACGAGAGTGTGCTTGGAAAAGTCTCTGCCCTCCCCTAGGGGGGACAGTGACACCTATAAAGACTAATATTTTTTGAGTCACCAAGTATGTGACACTTACCTTTAAAATGTTGGAAATAAAAGAAGGTCTTATTTGTTCTAGACAGGGATAAGTATGTCCGAGGTGCACCATCCATAGGTTGTGCACCTTAATCTGAAGAAAGGGAGAAGAACGGTCATAAGATAATAGACCAAGAGTGAATCGCGATAAACAGAATAATCTAACAAGAACGAGCGTAATTACCTGATCTTATACAGTAACGTCTTCGGTTACTGATATGGGTATGTATCTAAAAAAAAAAACCTCCTCAATCCTCGGCCAGATTCTGAAAGCAAAACAACACCAATAAAGTACACCATTATAGCGTGAATTTAAAAACATGCGGGAGTCCTCAACTTATGAAGAATACTTCAAAGACATAAGGACACAAAATCAAAACTGACAAAGTCCCTCCCTTCACAACGAGTAATTATAATTAGACATGAAAAAAGCAAGCAGGAGTATAAACATAAGATGTAATAGTATCCCTATGTTGTGCATCCCTTTATAGAAGTTTGCTAGAAATTAGTAATGTGCATAAAAGCCGAAGGGATCCGTATGGGAAACACACAACACTCGGTGTGTCTCCAAATAATGAAAAGTATAGACAGTAAAAAAACCCTCCCATGACGCTTTGGCGAAAATCTTGATAATCTAGAAACCAGCATGCCTCACGACTTGCCGTCAAAAACGGCATAAAAATAATTAAGGCTAGCTGGAAATTTGCATATGAACTTACCGCAAGAGCAGGCCACATACGCTCTCTGCCATGTAAAGCCCAATAGCTACGCACCCTCATTCTGTATAGCACCTGGTGGTAACAAGCCTCGTAGGAGCACATATTTATACCCAATCCAATTGATTAAGTGGGTGCACCTGGATGTTAACGGCATCGAAAATATGCAAAGGTTTAAGTCGCTAAGCGGCCGCCGTCTTAAAGAGGGGTCCATAATATCAAGCCAGCGGTATATTCAGACAAATAGAGGCATTTACACAATAAGCCAAGCATATTTATGGTAAAGAGGGTGTCCCTTTTGAAATAACGAATGTAACTAGGTACAATAAATACATATCCTCAAATGGATTGCTATAACTAGCATATACATATAGAGTATCAAACGAGAATGGCGGCCATGTTGGAATGGTCAATTGCGTCCGAAAACCAATGTTACAATGAAATGATGAAATGAAATGATTACGCTCTTGTATAGCGCACGACTACCCGTAGGCATCTCGGCGCTTGCTTAGGGAACCCGTCCTGGTATTCCCCTGTGAGATACCCCGGCAGGGTGTCCACAAGGTGAAAGCCAGGCATCCCGCCGCGATGTACAAGACATACTATAGGACATGATAACTATCAAATTGGGAGATATATTTATATTAACCCTACGGGAAAACCCGAAAATATATATCCGGGTAAACGGGGATGTAATAAATCATAATCGATATTTTGAACCAAGTTCGTGGATGCAAATTGAAATGTAAATAAAGGACAAGTTAGAGTGCGTCTAGTAAAAGTGAAAAAATCCAAGCGGTGTAACCAAAACCGAAAAAAGAAAAAGGGGTAAAGGTACTTGAAGGAGATTAAATTGCAATAGCTTTGCCATGTTTAAAGAATTTCACATGCCATCCAGTACAATGAAAGAAACTTTCATTTATAACAAACATAGTGCATAATATACATAAAAGGGACAGATATGATGACATAATGTACACCTATTAAGTTGCTCCATCAGTCTCGTTTGTTTGGGAGGTCAACGACCGAGAGCATGCATACAGATGTCACTTTATTATAGGAGTGTATTTGAGAAAATGTTAAGCGATCGATAACAAGCATAAAGACAAGCAGATTATCTGACGGAAATTGAACGGCAACTTTCCGACACTTCTTGTTACACTAAAGTTGCCCACAATCCCATTGCCTCCTCATTGATTGGCGTGAAGAAGGATTGATCAGTGAGGAAGAATGCAGATACCTGATGGTGTCTAAGCCCTCATTCCCCTGTATATACATATTACCCAAAATCCACAACGGCGGCCCATTTCCAACTGGCCGCCCTATTATTTCAGGTGTCAATTCACCAACTGAACGCCTGTCAGAATATGTGGATGCATATATACAACCATTTGTACAAAATCTTCCGTCTTACATTAAGGATACGAAGGACATACTGGCTAAGTTTGAGGAATTCATATGGGCTGAAAATTTGATTTTTGTCACACTAGATGTCACGAGTCTCTACACGTGCATAAAAAAGGAATTTGGCATAAGAGCCCTTTAATTTATCTGGGACAGAGAGCAGCTGAGCATTTGGGTCACAATGAAGTTCTGGTTGAAATGACCAATATCATTCTAAGAATTTTTTCTTGTATGATTCCACTTGGTACCAACAGACCCAGGGCGCGGCAATGGGTTCTAGGTTAGCTCCCGCTTACGCCAGCCTTTTTATGGGCTGGTTTGAGCGGGAGCATGCCTGGGAATACGTGATCTTTTGGGGCAGGTACATTGATGACGTGATTATGTTATGGAATGGACCTGTCCCGGATCTCATGGCCTATTTTGATTTCCTGAATAACAACCCCTATAATGTCCACTTTACAATGGAATACAACACTAAAGAGATAAACTTTCTTGATGTGACCTTCTTTGTAGAAAATAACAAGATAAACAGTAGGACCCACAGAAAAGCCACCAGCTGCAACAGTATGCTACACTTTACCAGTGCACATCCTCGTCACTAATAACATTCCCTATGGGGAGATGATTAGGATGCGACGAAATTGCAGCACCCCAGAAACTTTCTCCCATAACATCAGGGAGACTACAAACGGCTTCCGACATAGGGGTTATCCTCCCCAGATTTTGAACAAGGCACTCACGAGGGTTAACAAGGTATCAAGGGAATCCACCTTAACACCGTCAGAAAACAGGAAGCCCAAGTCTCCTTGCATTGCACTTGTCACACCATACACAGACGAGAGTGCTAGAATGTATAACACTCTTCGCAAACACTGGCACTTACTTACATCCATACCCAGTTTACAAGGGATTGTGCCGGCTAAACCTAGGGTAACATACAGACGTGGCCCTAATCTGAGGAATATTCTTTGCCCTAGTTATATCACCAGGGAGAAAAGAACAGACTGGTTGAGCAGCAAGTTGGTAGGTTTCTACACATGCAGAGGATGCAATATGTGCAACCTAGGCAAGGACAAAACGAAGGAGTTTTGCTTCAATACAACACATAGGTATAAAATTAACCATTACATCAATTGTAATACTACTTATGTGGTGTACGTCTTAGGATGCCCATGCGGTCAAATTTACGTGGGCAGCACAAAAAGGGCCCTCAAAGTGAGGGTACAAGAACATGTCAGGGCACACAGAAATGGGGACCTGAAATATGCTAGGACTCATGGTTTATGGGCATAGATCACATCCCCGTCAATCCGGGGGGGGGGATAGGGGGGGAGAATAGACTAGCAGCCCTGCGAAAGAAGGAGGCCATGTGGATCTGTAGACTAAGAACGCTTGAATTTAGTCATAATTTTGATGATGAGATGCATCATTTCCTGACATAAATAAATCTACGAATATCTGAGTGTTGGTTATATGTTCCCTCAAACTATATACATGTGTCTCAATCTTTGACCCTTATTGTTCTATTTTTCCAGGTGTGAAGAGCATGTCCCTCTTTGTAATATGACCATTGTCTTAAGAGGGATTATGTACACATGTTTTCTTATATAATAGATCTTGCCACAATTTCCTATATCAACCAATGCTATTTCTCCTATGATTATAGAAATGGTTGGAATGTGAAAACATGTCTTGCTTGGTCCCTTGAATCTAAGTACTCACGAGATATTCATGATTCACATTTGTCCATTTCAACTATCCAAATGAGTACGTTTCTGTTTGTCCCTGTAATTATCTATGTTGTTACCCTTCCTTTTTCTAGTTGCCCCCATATTTACCCTTATCAAGTTTTATGCTTGTCTTTATGCTGGTTATCAATCGCCTAACATTTTCTCAAATACACTCCTAGAATAAAGTGACATCTGTATGCATGCTCTCGGTCGTTGACCTCCCAAACAAACGAGACTGATGGAGCAACTTAATAGGTGTACATTATGTTATCATTATTTATTTATTATTTATTTATTTAACGATTTGTAGAGCGCCTGGTGACCCGGAGGCATCCCCGCGCTGTAAGGACTTGTGATGGCCAAGGGGGGAGAGGAGGTCCTATTTGGGGAAAAAGGAAAGTTTTCAGTTCTTTGGAAAAAAGGGGGGAGAAGAGGTCCTATTTGGGAAAAAGGAAAAAGGAAGGGGAAAAGGGGGGAGAGGAGGTCCTATTTGGGAAAAAGGAAAGTTTTCAGTTCTTTGCGGAAACGAAGGTGGCAGGGTTCAAGGCGCAAGCAGCGTGGGAGCGAGTTCCAACCAGAGGACGCTTTTACTGCGAAGCGTCGACGGCCAGTGCGTACCTTCCTGAATCTCGGGACGTTGGCCAGATGCTCATTGTCAGAGCGCAGGAGTCTGGGAGCCTTATACGGAGTGACCATGTCTCTCAAGATCGAGGGGTCTAGGCCGTTGAGGAGTTTGTGGGAAGTACACATAGCCTTAAATTCTATCCTCTGTCGAACTGGAAGCCAGTGTAGGGCCTTGAGCGCTGGTCTGGCAGAGGCTCTGGTGGGAAGACTCATTAGGAGCCGGGCAGCCACATTTTGAGTGCGCTGAAGTTTTGCCAGAGTGGATTCGGGGGCTCCTAGATAGACGGCATTACTGTAGTCCAGACGAGCAAGGATCAAGCCTTGAACCAGGAGTTTCCTCGATAGGGGAGGGAGTAGCGGAAGTATCTTTCGGATGGAACGCATGAGTCCGAAGCAGGTACCTGCTGTTTTGGCTGCCTGGGTCTTCATGGACAGATCAGGCTCAAGCCAGACTCCCAGAGTCTTGATTTCCTTCTTCGGGGTGGGCACCTCGCCAAAGACATCAGGCCAGACCGATGGAGGAATAGTAGCCCATTTCTTGCCCATAAGCATGACTTCGGTTTTAGAACCGTTGAGCTTAAGTGATGAATCGCACATCCAGTGGTGGATTTCCTGGAGGCAGTTCAACAGGTTGTCTGGGTGGTGGTCAAGATGTGAAAGTGAGACGACTAATTGCGTGTCGTCCGCGTAGCTCACTATCTTGATCCCAAATGGGGCAGCTACATCCTCCAAAGGGGCCATATAAGCGTTAAACAAAGTGGGACTTTGCGAGGACCCTTGGGGGACTCCGCTAGAAAGAGGGAGTGAGGCTGAGCGGGAATTGCCGTCCCAGACCTGGAACTAACGGCCCGATAGAAAAGACTCTATCCAGGCAAGCGCGGTACCCCCGAGTCCTGCCCTGGCCAGCCGGTGGAGCAAGACACGGTGGTTCACCGTGTCAAAGGCTGCACTAAGGTCCAGGAGGATCACTGCCACTGACCCTCCTGAATCCAGGATGCACCTTGCCTCCTCGATGACTGCGAGGAGGGCGGTGTCCGTGCCGTGGCCAGGACGAAACCCAGTTTGGGACCGATGCAGAAGGTTGTTGGATTCGAGGAACTGGGACAGTTGGACATTGACCAGTTTTTCGGCCATTTTATGTATATTATGCACTATGTTTGTTATGTTTCCTCACTCTCTCAGGCGTCCATGGAAGAGATTATGAACACTGTTAAGTCAGGATCACCTATGGACCCATGCCCCCCATTTATTCATAAACCAGTCTCTAATTTGATAGCCCCGGTGCTCACTAATATTTGTAACGCCATGTTCCGGACAGGTGACTACCCTTCAATCTGGAAGAAAGTCATTTTGAAACCCCTCTTAAAAAAACCAACACTAAACCCAGCAGAGTTAAAAAGCTATCGACCTATTGCCTCGCTCCCTTATCCATCAAAAATCTTCGAAAAGGCAATGAATCTACAACTGTCGAGCTTTATTAATAAAAATGAGCTGCTAGATGATACCCAATTTGGGTTCAGAAAGGGCCATGGGACCGAGACCGCTCTGATAAAAGCAGCAGAGGAGGTCAGGATAATCATGGACCAGGGCGGTGCAGCGGTCTTAATACTTCTGGATCTGTCTGCAGCTTTCGACACGGTCGATCATAACATCCTGATCGACCGTGTCGCTGCTATTGGCATTCAGGGCAAAGCTAAGGCTCTCCTGGCATCCTTTTTATCGGACAGAGAGCAGTCTGTGAAAATGGGGAGTTATTACTCGCCTGATTTCACTTTGCCTTGTGGAGTTCCCCAGGGCTCCTCGCTAAGTCGGACGCTTTTTAACATCTATGTGTCGGACTTGGCGAGGGTGATTAAGTCATTTGGCATTGGATTAACATCATATGCCGATGACACTCAGTTAGTCCTGGCGATCCACAAAAATGGAGCAGCAGTGGCCGCTAACTTCCAGGAGGGTATGAGAGCAATTAGCACCTGGATGGATCAGAACTGTTTAAAACTAAACCATGACAAGACGGAGGTCATGCTATTTGGTGAACTGACCCCGTCTTGGTCCCCAGTCTGGTGGCCATCGGAGCTAGGAGCTCCACCCCTACCTGTATCAAAATTCAGAAATCTGGGAGTTTTATTTGATAATAGGCTAACCTTTCTCAGTCACGCTAACGCAGTGGTCTCAGCGTCCTTCTATACCTTAAGAATGGTAAAGAAATTACTCCCTTTTCTACCCCCAAACGCGGGCAAAACCTTAATGTCCACTCTGGTTTTATCCAAGGTGGATTATTGCAACGGCCTATTGTTGAATGCACAGGAGCAAGTTTTGAATAAATTACAGCTTGTGCAAAACGCTGCTGCAAGGATCCTAACCGGCACACCTAAATATTCATCTATCTCTCCCATCATTCGTCAACTACACTGGTTGCCGGTTAGATGCCGTACAAAGTTTAAGGCCTTGTGCATTATATACAAGGCACTGAACAATACTGGACCAGATTTTTTTTTTAAATCTATCAGTGTTTACAAACCCAATCGATCCTTACGTTCATCGGCTTCTCAACTGCTTAACATCCCACGTACTATGAAAGCAACATGGGGAGACAAACGCTTCGTGGTTGCTGCCTCGAAATTATGGAACGTGCTTCCCTCCCATATCAAATTCAGTTCATCTTTACTAATATTTCGGAAACACCTTAAAACTTGGCTTTTTGACCAGTAAATAAAATTTAACAGGAACCCCTTGCAATTCTGTGAACTCCAGCGCCGAGACACCGGAAGGTATTTGTGTGCTATAGAAATTTTATAAATAAAATAAATAAATAAATAAATGAAAGTTTCTTTCATTGTACTGGATGGCATGTGAAATTCTTTAAATATGGCAAAGCTATTGCAATTTAATCTCCTTCAAGTACCTTTACCCCTTTTTCTTTTTTCGGTTTTGGTTACACCGCTTGGATTTCTTCACTTTCACTAGACGCACTCTAACTTGTCCTTTATTTACATTTCAATTTGCATCCACGAACTTGGTTCAAAATATCGATTATGATTTATTACATCCCCGTTTACCCGGATATATATTTTCGGGTTTTCCCATAGGGTTAATATAAATATATCTCCCAATTTGATAGTTATCATGTCCTATAGTATTTCTTGTACCATTGGTTTTCGGGCGCAATTGACCATTCCAACATGGCCGCCATTCTCGTTTGATACTCTATATGTATATGCTAGTTATAACAATCCATTTGAGGATATTTATTTATTGTACCTAGTTACATTCGTTATTTCAAAAGGGACACCCTTTTTACCATAAATATGCTTGGCTTATTGTGTAAATGCCTCTATTTGTCTGAATATACCGCTGGCTTGATATTATGGACCCCTCTTTAAGATGGCGGACGCTTAGCGACTTGAACCTTTGCATATTTTCGATGCCGTTAACATCCAGGTGCACCCACTTAATCCATTAGATTGGGTATACATATGTGCTCCTACGAGGCTTGTTACCACCAGGTGCTATACGGACTGAGGGTGCGTAGCTATTGGGCTTTACATGACAGAGATCGTAAGTCGCCTTCTCTCGCGGTAAGTTCATATGCAAATTTCCAGCTAGCCTTAATTATTTTTATGCCGTTTTTGACGGCAAGTCGTGAGGCATGCTGGTTTCTAGATTATTAAGATTTTCGCCAAAGCGTCACAGGAGTTTTTTTTTACTGTGTCTATACTTTTTATTATTTGGAGACACACCGAGTGTTGTGTGTTTCCCATATGGATCCCTTCGGCTTTTATGCACATTACTAATTTCTAGCAAACTTCTATAAAGGGATGCACAACATAGGGATACTATTAAATCTTATGTTTATACTCCTGCTTGCTTTTTTCATGTCTAATTATAATTACTCGTTGTGAAGGGAGGGACTTTGTCAGTTTTGATTTTGGGTTCTTATGTCTGAAGTATCCTTCATAAGTTGAGGACTCCCGCATGTTTTTAAATTCACGCTATAATGGTGTACTTTATTTGTGTTGTTTTGCTTTCAGAATCTGGCCGAGGATTGAGGAGGGTTTTTTTTTTAGATATATACCCATATCAGTAACCGAAGACGTTACTGTATAAGATCAGGTAATTACGCTCGTTCTTGTTAGATTATTCTGTTTATCGCGATTCACTCTTGGTCTATTATCTTATGACCGTTCTTCTCCCTTTCTTCAGATTAAGGTGCACAACCTATGGATGGTGCACCTTGAACATACTTATCCCTGTCTAGAACAAATAAGACCTTCTTTTATTTCCAACATTTTAAAGGTGTCACATACTTGGTGACTCAAAAAATATTAGTCTTTATAGGTGTCACTGTCCCCCTAGGGGAGGGACAGAGACTTCTCCAAGCACACTCTCGTAGTAGGGACCTTATTAGGAGACTTTATCCAACAGTTTAGTATAAATTAGCGATCAAAGCATATTGAATTAATATGCTCTAAATAAGACTTTTTCTTCCCTTATAGTTAACTTTCAAGCCCAACTCTTCACTTATTCTGGAGGACAGAAATAATATAAAGCTCTCCAGTTACTGTTGCTTTTTAATGTGAGTCATTTACTTTGTTCTATCAATATAGTATTTCCCCCCCCCCCCCTGGGTCTAATAAGGGAATTCTTTTTATGTTCATAATTCTGGAGATACACCTCCTTTCTTTTCGTATTGCACTATCTTTGCCAGATTGGATTCTCATGGGTTTCTTTCTTTTGTTCACTTTATTTGGGAATAGGTTTACTTTACCTTCTCATATTGCAACAGGGATCATCATACCCCTGCCTTCGCCATACGACCGCCTACATCGCCAAGGATTTATCACTCTAATCTTGGTAGATGTTTCTATATTTACCATACCACTCAGCTAGGTAGCTACCATGTCTATTTCTCATGCCACATCCATCCTTCTCTCATGATGCTAATTGGGTTAGTCTTGCAGCCCCCCTTTTTTGTTTGCCCAGGTTTACATGTCCTTGTTGTTCTTGGTGTTATTGTATATAATAGTAAATGTAAAAAGTAAAAGTGATATAATGATTGATCAATAGTAAAAAAGGTACCTGTTTCCCTTGATCTCTTTTTGGGGAGGCCATGACTTCTTTGGCTTTTAAATGTAGCAACCTTGCATATCAAGTCTATTTGTTCTGAAACATTAATAGTAATGTTTCTTTTAACTTGTGACTATTGCTGCTCGGCTGAGCTACACAATAGATCATGATTTTAATTGTATGTTTATATGTTTTTTCTTATGTAAATACAGCCCTGAAGAAGTCCCATCCGGGACGAAACGCGTCGGCTGTTCGTTTCTTTCTATTGAAAAATAAAGGAATTAATCAAATAAGATTTCTGGACATCACTATTTGTGCCTGTGCAATAAGTTTGTGGTCTTTCTACAATTGTGATATATGGTGCACCTGTGCTTATTAATTCACTTACCTGTAACTGTGGTTCTCCAGTATTGGTACCTTTCATAGATTCACATGCTTGAATCATTCCCCGTCGTCAAAGTGTGAGTCCCACGGTACATTAAAAACAGTAAGTAATAGCTTTAACATTGAAGTTAATGGAGAAAAAACATTCACTTCAATATCTCGTCCTAGTCATTAGGCATGGTCCAAATTCCAACCAATCAGACGTCAGCACCCACTAGAAACCTTTCGACAGAGGCTCCAAGCTCTCAGATTTTCGAGCATATGTGAAATGTAGGCGTATAATTGTAGCCAGGGGAGCATCTATGGGGAGGAGGGTGGGTCACATGTGAATCGATGAAATATACCAATACTGGAGAACCACAGTTACAGGTCAGTAACATATTTTCTTCTCTAGCATAGGATCTTTCAAGGATTCACATGATTGAATCTGAATAGATAGCAGTAATACTATAGGCATGTATGCTTATATATGACATGCAGAAAAACATATGTAGCCAATGTAGATTGTTAAAATGAACAAGTTACTTACCTTAGGTAACGCTTTTTCTGGCAGATACAGTATCTGCCTGGATTCCTCACCTTGTGAATATCCCCCTGCGTCGGCAACATTCGGAAATTCTTTTTGTAGCTTCGTGGCGACGTGGACGACGTCACAGAAGCACGGCATGGTGCGCCGCTCCACTGACGTCACAGACTCCATAATAGGCCCACGTCGGCGTGATGACATCAGTTCTGCCCTTTTTTCCGTGCCTTTGAGGCACAGGGACGGATTAACAACAGTAGATATACACACAATGTACACAGTACCAAATGATCAAAATAACACACACGGTGTGTAGTGAATGCAGGAAAGCAATCATAATAACACATTTCCTTTGACAATAAAATATTTACATTACAATAAATCGGGTATAGAAGAGTGGACAACGGGGAGGCGGGGGGGCCAGTGAGGAATCCACAGGCAGATACTGTATCCACCAGAAAAAGCGTTACCAAAGGTAAGTAACTTGTTCTTCTGACGGATACATCTGCCAGTGGATTCCTCACCTTGTGAATAGATTCCCACAACAGTCCCCACTCCCGGAGGAGAGTGTCCACTCTCCTATACCAGAAAATCCTGGAGGACAGAACGCGCAAAGTGGCAGTGCCTCCTCACTACGGAATCCAAGCAGTAATGCTTCGCGAAAGTGTGGAGGGAAGCCCAAGTCGCTGCTCTACAAATGTACTCTATAGGTACACCCCTAGACAAAGCAGATGTAGCAGACCTTGCACTAGTGGAATGAGCTCTTAAACCTTCAGGAGGTTCCTTACCCACCAGAGAGTAGCATATCTTGATACACAAGACAATCCATCTCGAGAGCGTGCGCTGGTGCACCTCCTTGCCTCTTCTGGCTCCAACAAAACCAACAAAGAGCTGGTCATCCACTCTGAACTCCCTGGTTCTGTCCAGGTAGAAACTCACTGCCCTCTTCGGGTCCAAGCGGTGAAGTCTCTCCTCTCCTTGGAAGCGTGAGGGGGAGGATAGACGGTAGGAAGGGTAATGGACTGCACCTAGATGGAAGGGAGTTACCACCTTAGGCAGAAAAGCAGCCCTGGTCCTGAGTACCATTCGTTCAGCATGAATGGTCAAGAATGGGGGCTTTAAACTAAGAGCTTGAAGCTCACTTACCATCCTTGCCGAGGTAATTGCAATCAGGAAGACAGTTTTAAAAGACAACAGTCTCAAGGGAAACTTCAAAAGGTGAACCCATAAAGAAAGTGAGCACAAGATTAAAGTCCCATTGAGGTACAATAAAGGGAGTAGGAGGAAATGCATTTGTAAGGCCCTTTAGATACCTTAAAACAATAGGAGATTTAAATAGGGACGGCTGATCCGGCAGACAGAGAAATGCCAACAAAGCCGAAAGATAACCTTTGACCGTAGCCACAGCAAACCCTTGCTGAGCCAAAGAAAGTGCAACTGAAGTATGTCAGACAATCGAGCCTTCAAAGGGTCAATGGACTTCTCTCCACACCAAGAGACAAATTTAGACCATCTATAAGAGTAGATAGAATTGGTGGAATCACGCCTAGCGGATAAAATGACATCTACCACATCATGTGGGAGAGAAAAAGAATTCAGGTTGCCCCGTTCAATCTCCAGGCATGAAGGTGTAAGGTCTGGAGGTGGGGGTGTAGAACCTGCCCCTCCATCTGAGAGAGGAGATCTGCCCTGAAAGGCAGATGGAGCGGCGGGCACGGGGAGAGGTGGAGAAGATCTGTGTACCACACCCTTCTTGGCCAATCCGGGGCGGTCAATATGACTTGGGCCCGGTCTTGGCGAACCTTCCTCAGTACTCGAGGAATCAAGGGTATGGGAGGAAACGCATAAAGGAGTCTTGAGTCCCAACTCAACTGAAAGGCTTCCCCCAAAGCTCCCTGCATCGGATACTGGAGACTGCAGAATGATGGGCAGTGAGCATTCTCGTGAGTGGCAAACAGGTCCACCCGAGGAGTTCCCCACGTCCGAAAGACGTGATGAACCACCTCCGGATGAAGCCTCCACTCGTGGTTGGCTGAGAACTGCCGACAGACTGTCTGCACGCACGTTCAGAACTCCGGACAGATGATTTACCATCAGACAAATCTGATGGTCCTGAACCCAGGACCAGAGACGCAGAGCGCCTCTGCAAAGACACTGCAACCCCACTCCTCCCTGCTTGTTGACATACCACATCGCGGTAGTGTTGTCAGTCAGGACTTGAACTGACTGACCGCGAAGGGAAGGGAGGAAGGCCTTGAGCGCTAAACGTATCGCCCGCAACTCCAGAAGGTTGATGTGAAGCAACCGTTCCTCTGGAGACCAAAGACCCTTGATCTCCAGATCCCCCAGATGAGCACCCCACCCTAGAGTGGATGCATCCGTTATTACTGTGGCAACCGACGGAGGAAGATGGAAGGGTCTTCCTTAAGACAGATTGCCCTCCATGCTCTACCAAGACAGATCCGCTGCAGCTTCTCTGGAGATCCTCACTGACTCCCTGAGATCTCCGTTGTGCTGATACCACTGCCTCAGAGGCATCACTGGAGTGCCCTCATGAGCCAGCGTGCTTGGTTGACCAACAGAATGCAGGAAGCCATCAGACCAAGCAGACGGAGGACCTTCAGGACTGGAACGACCGCTCCATTGCAAAATAAAGGAATAATTTCCTGTATGTCACAAATCCTTTGAGGAGGAGGGAATGCCCGACACACAGTTGTATCCAGTACGGCACCTATGAACAGGTTGCGCTGGGAGGGCATCAGGTGAGATTTGGGTACATTTATCGAAAAACCCAATCTGAAAAACAACTGAGTTGTGACTTGCAGATGATGGAGCACCTTCTCTGGGGATTCTGCCTTGATTAGCCAATTGTCCAGATAAGGGAAAACGGGTATCCCTGATCTTCTGAGATGTGCCACCACCACAGCCATCACCTTGGTGAAGACTCGAGGCGCAGTAGTAAGACCAAATGGAAGGACCGCAAACTGGTAATGCTGCGAACACACCGTAAAACGGACATACTTCCTGTGCGACTTCAGGATGGGGATGTGGAAATATGCATCCTGCAAGTCGATCGACACCATCTAAGCTTCTTCCAGCAGCGCTTGAAGAACCTGCGCAAGGGTGAGCATCTTGAACTTCTCCTGCTTCAGAAAGAGGTTCAAAACCCTGAGATCCAGGATTGGACGAAGTCTGCCATCCTTCTTGGGGATCAGGAAATACCGGGAGTAGCATGCCTGACCCCATTCCTGCTCCGGAACCACCTCTATCGCACCTTTTCTCAGTAATGCCAGGACTTCTTCCTGCAGGAGTAGCAGGCGGTCCTCTGAGCAAAACCCTTGGCAAGGAGGGTAATTCGGAGGGAACTCCCGAAAGGGAAGAGTATACCCATTCTCCACGAGATTGAGAACCCAAAGGCCCGATGTGACAGATTCCCAATCTCGTAGAAAACAGGTAAGCCGACCCCCACAGGACCCGCATGATCCGGAATGGCGAATCTAGGGCTGCTTTGCTGATGTTGGAAGGGGGTGGGGAGAAAAAGAGGAGGAGGAGGAGGATGCTTGACGTCCGAGGACGAGCACTTTGTTTGCCTCTGTATGACTTATACAGCGGATTTTGCTGTTGTTGTTGCTGTTGCGACTGCTTGTAAGGACGAAAGGAGGACCTTCCAAACCCTCTAAACCTTTTGCCCACAATTCCTCTGGATTGTAAACCCAAAGATCTGGATGTAGCTCTGCTGTCTTTGAATCTCTACAACGCAGCATCAGCCTTCTTTCCGAAAAGGCCCGAACCATCAACGGGTAGATCCATTAAGGCAGCCTGGACATCCGCAGAGAATTCAGAAGTCTTCAACCAGGCGCTCTCCTGGTGGCAATAGAAGATCCCAAGACTCTCGCCACAGAGTCCGCTGTATCCAACCCACTTTGGATGACTTGCCGAGCAGCAGCTTGAGTGTCAACAAGCACCTCATAAAAAAAAATTCTGTCCTCCTCTGGAATTTTAGGGGCCAACTGCTTCACAGAATCCAACAAAGCATGGATGTAACGCCCCAAGAGGCAGGTGGCATTAGTTGACTTGAGAGCCATACTCGCTGACGAAAAAAACTTTCTTTGCGGATTGGTCCTGTTTTTTTTTTTTTATCTTTGTCTCCAGGCACCTGAGGGTAAGCACCTGCAGATATCCTGGAGCTGGTTGCCTGCACCACCAAGCTCTCTGGCAAAGGATGTGAAGATAAAAAGTCTGGGTCTCCAGGAGCCACCCTATATCTTCTTGCGACAGCTTTAGCAACTGCAGGAGCCGTAAGAGGTCTACTCCACACCTCCAAAATTGGCTCCGTCAAAACTTCATTGAAAGGAAGCATAGGCTCTACCACTGAAGACGGAGAGGGGAGGACATATGGTGCCACATCCTTTCAAGGGGCATCTGGGACAGAGGATAACTCCCAATCCAGAGACCGCTCCAATCCACTAGCCACCCTTAAGTCACCAAAGAAATCTTCCGATTCCTGCAGCTCACCTTCTTTTATCTGCGCTTCTCTGTACCTCTGTTCCTCTAGAAGTCGCTGAGCTTCACGTCTCAACCTCTCCTTCGGAAAAGGCGTTGGCGGATCCGCAATCGACTTCGATGGAGCCGGAGTTGAACTCGCCGGAGGACCAGGCTGCTGTTCTCGAGGTCGAACTGGAACTGGCGACGAAGGAATCGGCGCCGGAACATAAGTCTGGATGACTCCTAGATTATAGGCCATCGGACCCATGGGACCAACCGGTGCTCCTGAGGAGTACATGGCTCTCGAGAAGACACCATACATGGCATTTAAATACTGTGTAGGGTCTTGTCCCGGGCCTGGAAAGGGAGGGTATAGACCCACAGGCTGCTCTCGAGGAGGCACCGGAGTCTTGTCGACCTCTTCCTCGGGTTGGTGTGCCGGAGTCGTCGAACCCTCAGGCAAGGGAGCCTCTTCCTCCTTTCGAGATGGTGTTCGAGACGGCGCCGGAGAGGGATTCGACACCGGAGCCGGTGAATGCTCCGGCGACTCCATGGGCGAAGCCTCACCTTCCGGATCCAGAGCCTCTGGTGAAGGAGATATATCATCTTTAAGATGCCTTCTACTCGGTGACTTTGAATCCGAATTTTTCCCAGAATGATGTCGAGATCCATGCTTTCTCTTCTTGTGCTTCTTTCTTGCCGATCTGGAAGCATACCCCGATGACGACTTCGAAGGAGACCTCGAACGAGACCTCGACCGCCTTGATCGCGACCGCGAGCTCTTCCTGTCCTTTTTACCATTCAATTTAGCAACCAGGAGCTTCGCCTCTTTCACGAAGGGCCTTGGGATTCATCTTTTTACAGGACGGACACCCTTGGACATCATGGTCCGAGCTCAGGCACCATACACAATCTTCATGCGGGTCCATGATTGACATCATTTTCCCACATTCACCACACGGCTTGAATCCGGTATTCTTCGAGGACATCTCAACAGGAGACAACGAAAGAAGAAGACACTGAAACCAACTAACAGTAACAAAGTTACTATAACAGCTACAGAGGATCCCTCGAAAACCGTTTGAGTCGACGACGCGGAAAAAAGGGAACTGATGTCATCACGCCGACGTGGGCCTATTATGGAGTCGGTGACGTCATCGGAGCAGCGCTCGATGCCGTGCTTCTGTGACTTTGTCCACGTTGGCGCGAAGCTACAAAAAGAATTTCCGAATGTTGCTGACTCAGGGGGATATTCACAAGGTGAGGAATCCACTGGCAGATGTATCCAGCACAAGAAACAAATACATATATACTTCTATATCTTCATGCACATATTTAAATATGTACACATCTATATATTACCTATTGGAGGTCGCCAGTGGGTAGTTATAGTTAGGACATTGTTTCTATTCAAAAATCGTTTCCTTTGCCAATATCTTTGGCGCAGTTTGACAAATCTAATGCCCGGCTCAGGTCAGCTCCTGACTTGAAAAAGTTCCGGAGTGATTCGTCAAGCAGGGGACGAGAAAAAAGGGGGGGGTCCCAGAATGCGTTTTCTCCATGTTAATTTCCATAGGTAACTTTTGTCGTAGCTACAGCCCGAACTGCTAAACGTAATTATATCAAATTTGGTAGAGGTAGCTCTTGGTCCAGAGTGCACTCTTTGCTTTAAATGGTGTAAATCCGTTCAGTAGTTCCTGAGAAATTATTAGCAGTGGATCCGCGAACCCTACCGATCACGAGCGGACTTCTGATTGGCTGCCAACACATCAAAACAGGAAGTGTTGGCAGCCATCTTGTGACTCGGTTGAACAGTCATAAGAAAAAAGGTGAAAAAGAAAGAAAAGGGAGCAGGGTAGAAACACCCTGACCCCATAGGGACCCAGAGGGCCAAAAAAAAGCATTTAAAAAAAAAAAAGAAATTGTGGCAGGATTGCATATTAGTGGCTCCCTTTCCCCAAAAGCAATGCCGGCTCCAGCAGGCTGGGACCACGGGGGTATTGGGGCTCCCCGTGGTCCCCAACAGTGAGGCCAAGACTTGGGGTAAGGGTTCCCCGGGGCCAAAAATGGCCCGAGAGGGGGCCACACAACACCCCTCCCCTTATTTTTATTTGACATTTTTTTCCAAATAAGGCCGGGCCCCGGGGGATGGGGTCCCAGGGGCCAAAATTGACCTCAGGAGAGAGAATGCTGAGAGCTGGACAGAGGTCACTCCCCCTTTCTCCACCACTCTGCAAACGCGCCTCCTGGTGCACTCTTGGTAGGGGGATTAAGTCCCTTTGCATCCTGAGGGTCCTGGGGGCCAAATAGCCCAGTTACTTCCAATAAGCCCCACACAGCTGAATTGCAGAGAGGTGGTCCAAGGCCACGCCCCTTTTTACACCACTCTGCAAAGGCACCTCTTGGCCCACTGCGGGTGGGGCTATGAGGTCCCCTTGTGTCTCGAGGACCTCAGGACTAAAGTGGACTTCATCCCCCAAGACATTGCTAAGGATTGCTAAGAGATCTTCGGATGCCATGTCCCCCTTTCTCCACCACTCTGTAAACGTGTCTCCTGGCAAGCTACTGGTTGGGGGATGAAGTCCACTTTACTAGGGACTTTGGGGGCCAAGAAGCCCTCCTGGTACCTCCTTGAAGTCCTACGCAGCAGAATTCCTGAGCACTGGTTGGAGGCCCAGCCTTTCTCTACCTCTCTGCAAATGCAACTACTAGTTAAAGAAGCATTTGCGATGTAATAGGTCTCGCATTTGCAAAAGTTAGGACTACTGGTGTAGTAAATGTAAATGGTTTTTACATATGTTTTTTGAAGAGGAGTGGATGTACATTGTGTGTAGTGGAATTATGTGGTATGTTGTGCAGTGAAATTATGTGGATAGAAAGTATGTGGTATTTAGTGTATAGTAATTATGTTGGGTGGGATTGTGTGTTATGGAGAGTAATTAAGTATTATGGTAGTCTGTTGTGGAGTAGTAAACTCCGGTTTAGACTTCCTTGTTTCCATATAAGCTAAACTATAAACTCGATGAGACAAAAAAAAAAAGAAGGAACTACTGCGGAGCAGTTCTGGACGTTCAGCATCAAGTGTTACAGTGTGGTGGAAGGCCCTTTGAAAACCTGGAATGGTCACCTGTTACTTATTGCTAAATGTGGATGTTAAATTGGTACTAATGGTGCACAAACTACTCTTGCTTTTTTCTGCGCATCTCTTGCTTCTTTGTGCACCTCCCTGGCCTCCTTCGGCACCTCCCTGGCCTCCTTTGGCTTTTTCTGCACCTCTGTTGGTTCTTTCTGCACTTCTGTTGGTTCTTTCTGCATCTCTCTTATAACGGTATGTACCCCTCTTGCCTCTTTTTGCACCCCTCTTGCTTCTTTCTGTGCCTTTCTTCTTCTTGCTGTACATGTTCTACCTATGTAGGCATAGTTAGAAATGTTAAAAACCATGTAGTGAGTGATGTAATATGTGATGTCATCAGCAGTGCATTGCAGGGGTGCAAGTTAACTATAACGACTGAATTTCTCTGGTTTTGTACAAGTGAAATGTCAGCCTAACTACAAAGTCCCTGAAACCCGTGGCTTTTTCAATGAATTTCGAAGGTTTTTTTAATGCTAATTTCTAACTATAGCGCCCCTGAAACTTCTGGTTTTTCAGAGAATCTATATATCAACCTATATGTAAAAGTACATATAATAATGAATACACAAAAAATGTAGTCTTTTGTAATCCACATAAGTATACTGGAACCATATAGGAAGGTGGGAAGGAAAAAGGATCACCTAATTGAAAAAGATTGCAGAGAGAAGTTTGTCCTACAGCTGTGTCAGCGTTGCTTGCAGCTTCGAAACAGTAATGCCATGTAAATGTGTGCCTGCTGGACAAGGTTGCTGCTCTGCCAATCTGTTGTATAGTCACACTGGCAAAAAGGGATGTCGAAGAGGAAACAGCACTCTGTATAGGTGCTGAAATCCATCACGATATAATCTGTTTAGTAACAGGATATCCTTTCCTGACATTCCCATATGACACAAACAGTTGGTCTGTTTTGCGGATACTGGCGGTCTTGTGCAAAAAGAATTGTATACATCTCTCGAGATCCAAGGAGTGCAATGATCTTTCTGCTGGTGTTTGCGGATTTGGGAAAAAGGTTTTTAAGATGACTGGTTCATTTAAATGAAAATCTGATGGGACCTTAGAGATGAAAGTAGGATTGGTGCGAAGTAAAACAGAGTCCCTAGTAAACTGCAGGAAAGGGGGACGAATAGTGAAAGCTTGTATGTTTCTTATTCATCTAGCTGATGTTCGAGCCAGAAGAAGATATGTTTTTCATGTGATATATTTTAGCTCAACCATATGAATGGGCTTAAAAGGTCCTTTAATAAGTTGAGCAAGTACAATGTTGAGATGTCAAGGCGGAGGGGGTACTTTAATGGTGGGAACATCCTAAATAAGCCTTTTAGAAATGGCTTCATGATTCTTGAAGAGCAAAGTGACTGTGACCCATTATGCGGATGAAATGTGGGTATTGCGGCAAGAAGACCTTTATGGACGACTAAGAGACCGGACTTTGCCAACTGTAGGAAGAAAAGGTAGTAACTGCTCTGGTGGTGACTAGATAGGATGCACCTCGGAGCTTGAACACCAGTGACAGAATATCTTCCATTTGCGCTTGTAAGTTTTGATAGTTGACTGTGCTCTAGCATTAGCAAGGACCTACCGACAATCAGCTGGGATGGCTAGACTGGCAAACTCATAGTGCTGAGGAGTCAAGCTGACAATCCAAGATGTTGGGTCTGGATGACCGACCTGGCCGTAATTCCTCATCAACAGGGTCGGTATCGGTCGTAACTTAACGGGTTTGCACTCCAGGAGAAGGAGGAGATCCGTGGACCAGAACTGACGAGGCCACCTGGGTGCTGTTAGCAGTATTCAGCACGGTTCCTACTTCATTTTCTGGAGCACTCTTGAAATTAAAGGAATCGGACGAAAGGCGTAAGCATATGTCTTTGACCAATTGATCGAAAATTCACTCCCCCACGGTCCCTGTTGGGGTAGCCGGTCGATAAAGTACTGGCATTTGTGGGGTCTGACTGGTCGCAAATAAGTCCAAATATGGTTTTCCCCACAACCAAAAGAGGTGACCCAACGTTGGTTGGTGCAGTTCACACTCATGGCAGACAGAGCTTGCCCTGCTTAGGGGATCCACAAGAATATTGACCACTCCTGGAATGTGTTCCGCAGTTAAAATGATCTGGTTCTGAAATGCCCATTCCCATATTTGTTGAGCTTGCAGAGACAAAAATAACAGTTGATGGACAGAATGTAGAACAATGTCATACATTCACCCCAGTACAGAGATCTGGGCCTAAATCCATAGTTTTTTTGCTCACCACACCACCCCAGTTCAGACATGGCCATATGCAAATCAGTCTTGACCCTGTGCCTCATGGGAACAGTCCAGCCCGAACTGCCAAGCCACGTCTTCCCTGGACCGGAATCAAGCATCCTAGGACCGGTTTCTGGCTATCAGCCGTCATCAGCCAGGATAGCTTGACTCCAGTGCGTGGAGAGCATGGGACTCGAGTCTGAGTATACCCATCCCACTCGGGGTGACAAATGCAAAAAGAACAATTGATGGACAGAATGCAGAACAAAGTCATACATTCACCCCAGTACAGAGATCTGGGCCTAAATCCATTGTTTTTTTGCCATTGTCCAACATTCCGTCCATCGTCTTGTGTGTTGAGCTTGCAGAGACAGCCCAGTATCTTGATCCACCCTGTTTGTTTAGATAGGGCATACATATAGTATGGTCTGTCCGGATTTAACTGATGCTCCTGAGATTTTTGAAGGAAAGGACTTCAGAGCCAGCAAAACAGCTTTTCGCTCCAACAGATTGATATGTAGGGACCGTTGTTGGCTGTCCCATTTGCCCTGGACTGTTAAACCTTGCAGATGCTCTCCCCAGGTTGAGGGAGGCATCTGTTGTGATTACGATTTGCAGAGAGTCTATCAAGACTTATGTGGCTATATTCGGGCTGCGAGTCCACCACTGAAGTGCATTCTTCATATGTGGCGTTCTCCAGATTATATCCCCGATGGACTTCGAGATCTGTATCAACTGACTGTCTAGATTCTCCTGAAAGGGTCTCATGCACAAGCAGCAGTTGGGAATAAGGGGAATGCAGGACAGCATTCCCAGTATTGATTCATACTTCCATATTGAAATGGACTTGTTTAAGAGTAGAGCGGGCAAGCCTGCATATCTTTTCTTGACTTTCCTGTTAGGCAAAGGCCTTTGCCTGTAGAGTGTCTATAGATGCTACTAAAAACTTTTGGACCCTCAAGGGAATTAGTTGAGACTTTGTAACATAGATGGACAGCCCCAGAGACCGGAAAAGAGAGAGGCATTCCAGAGTATGACTGCTTGTCACTGTAAAGGATTTTGCCTTTATGAGGGAATCATCCAGATAAGGGAAAATTTGAATCCCTGCTTGTTGTAGATGAGCCACCACCGGTGCTAGAACCTTGGTGAACACTTAAGGTGCCGAACGAAGGCCAGAACCCGGAACAGATAGTTCATGTCAGCCACACTGAAGCATGAGAATTTCCTGCGTGTGGGGTGAATGGAGATGTGGAAATAGGCATCCTGAAGATCTATGGTAGTTGTATTATCTCCTTGATTTACAAATTGAAGCACCTCCTGAAGCGACAACATGAGAAAGGCCTGTTTTTTCAGGAATCTGTTGAAGTGCCGTAGGTCCAAGATGGGGCACCATTCTCCTGATTTCCTTCCTATGAGGAAAAATCTTGAATAAAATCCTGTCCCGCGCTGTGCACTTGGTACAGCTTCAATCGCTCCCTTGTGTAAAGTCATACATTCACCCCAGTACAGAGATCTGGGTCTAAATCCATTGTTTTTTTGCCATTGTCCAACATTCCGTCCATCGTCTTGTGTGTTGAGCTTGCAGAGACAGCACAGTATCTTGATCCACCCTGTTTGTTTAGATAGTGCATACATATAGTATTGTCTGTCCGGATTTAAACTGATGCTCCTGAGATTTTTGAAGGAAAGGACTTCAGAGCCAGCAAAACAGCTTTTAGCTCCAACAGATTGATATGTAGGGACCAGATGTTTATCTGAGAGAGTAGTTTTGTTAGATGAGAAGGTGAAGGTGGAAAATTTGGAGGAATCTGTTGAAATCCCAAAGTGTGACAGTTGGAAACTAAATCTAGAACCCATCTGTCTTTTGTCATCATAGACCATTTGAAGAAGAAACAGGAAATCTTTCCACCAACTTCAAAAGAAGTGGAGTGATCTGTTGCAGAAACCAGGGGTTCGTCACTGCTTCTTTTAAGCATTTCTGCCTCCGAAGGCTGTTTTTCCTCAACTGTGTTTGTAGGAGGTAGCTGGAGGCGGTTGTATAACTGCTTATCTTGTTGTGCTGACAAGTATCTAGGTTGTCACAGAAACGGTTGGAACTGTTTGGATTGGTTATAGCCTCCCCGAAAGGAAGTAGAGCCGTGACATCTAGCTCCACGAAAAGCCGGTCTTTAAAACGCAGGATTCCTAATGCCTTCGCCGTATCCGGATCCTTCTTAATCACTTGTAGCACTTCATCAATGTGTTGACTAAACAGTGATTCACCATCATAAGGCATATCAATGACCTTAGTTTCTACTTTATGGCGGAAAGCAGTAGCTCCCGCCCATCCCCGTAGTCTTAGGACTGCGGCCCCAGACCCCCAGACCACATTCGGCGGTCATATCTACCTAGAATAGCGAGTGAATTTGTAGCCCTGACCATGGTTGCTGCCATAGTAGAGAATTTCTTGCCAAAGGTGTCAAGATGTCTCGCGTCCCGGTCAACAAGGGCGGACAGGGTTAAAAGCAGGGTTTCTGGCACGACGCTGAGCCGCTTGGGAAAATCACCGCATCCAGCCATGGTTGCCCTACGAGACAGGCAGGCAAGTTGTCAGGTGCCTTGTATTTCTTTTCTAGCTTAGGTAAGACTGCTGGAATGGAAGCCAGTGTCCGAATTACCTTCAGGCCTTCCTCCCATATGAAATACACTATGGGGATTGAACAAACCTATCTCTTAGCCTGCTCCTTAAAACCATATAGGAAACAATTAGATTGTTTGGTGACCATGGGAAGCTGAAATCTTTTTGTCGCTCTTTCCATGAGCGTATGAAAACCTATGTCTTCCGGTGGCTAATCTACCGGAGGTGGGGTTGATGGAGATGGCGATGTATCTGGTAATCTTCCCATTCCTTAGGCATAGATACTTCTGCCAGTTCTCTTTCGTCTCTTACATCATCAGTAGTGTGATGCTCCTGACCCTGCATTTGCAGTGCTGTAGGTGGTGGAGAAAGAGGAGGAGATCCAACTATCAAAGACGGTCGAGCAAACAGAGTTTGAGGGACGGAGGTAGCCGGTCCCGACGGTAGTAATAATACTCCTAGTTATCCTACTGGCATTTTATCCGGAGGTCAAAAGGGCTGTGAGCCACATCAAACATGCCCTTTTCATCCGAGCACACTTACTCTTCATCCCCCATATTCAAAGAGTTCTTATGGAGGACTACAGGAAACCTAACTAGGTGAAGTGTGAGTAGGCAGGATTATTTCTTGTGAAGCTCTTAGTTTGGCTGGGAAACTGTAGATGAGAAACGGTGTCCATGGCTATTTGTACCTTCGTCGACGTAGAATCAGATCGGTTACACTCTGCTGCAGGCAAGATAGACGACGGAGTAAACCACGACGAAATAGTCAATGTCAAGCAAACAATCGATGAGGCCGTCGGCGACGGTGCCTTCGCATTGATGTTGTTTGTCGACGCAAGTCTGTGGACGCGGTCGACGGAGCCACCATCAACGAGGCTGCCGTCAACTAAAGATTCTCGATTTTAAGGGCCACAGACAACCGCAACGGCGCTTACACATCAAACGACGAATCCTTTATTGAGAAGATAGCCGCCATCAGACACAATATTCCCCAGCCCTCCAGTTATTATTATTATTATTAATCGGGTTTTATAAAGCGCAAACAACCCGGAGGCCTCGTAGCGCTAAGTACCGTCATACTAATGAGAAGGGAGGGAAGATTAGGTGAACAGGTGAGTTTTCAGATCCTTCCGAAATTTTAAAAGGCTAGGTTCACTGCGAAGGAGAGTGGGCAGAGAATTCCATTCCTTTGCGGCATTCCAGGAAAAGGAACGTCCACCCCATCTAGTGCGTCTGATCTTATTGACAGTAGCTAGGAAAGCAGTGCTGGAACGCAGAGATCTGTGAGGAAGGTAGGGTTCCGCTAGGGAGCAGATCATAGTGGGGGCAGTCTTCCACATGGCTTTGTGCATGATACACAGGGATTTAAACAGCACTCTGGCCTTAATGGGAAGCCAGTGCAGTTTCCTCAGGGCCATGGTACCTGATTGCCGTTTGTTAAGGCCTAGTAAGAGGCGGGCTGCAGCGTTTTGTGTCACCTGCAACTTCCTTATTGTGGAGGTGGGAGCCCCTAAGTATAGGGAGTTCCCGTAGTCCAAACGGGACAGAATAATGGCTTGCACCATTATTCTGCGAGCTTCGAAAGGGAGAAGTGGTAACAACTTTCTCAGCATACGCATGAGCCCAAAGCATATGGCGGACAGAGTAGTAGCTTGCTGCAGGAAGCTGAGGTTAGTGTCCAGCCAAATACCTAGGCTCTTTATATGGGACTTAGGTTGGGGCGGGGGCCCATACACGAGGGCCAGTCCAGTAGAGGGCGGGCAATGGCTGAGTTGCCTAGAATCAAAAGCTCCGTTTTCTCGCCATTTAATTTTAAATGCGAGATAGCCATCCACTGAGCGACCGCTACCAAACAGTTGCTTAAATTAGAAGAAGAGGAGTCCGCCTGATTCATAGATACGACTAATTGCGTATCATCGGCGTACGTCACTATGTCAAGGCCGAACGAGTGCACTATATCAGCTAAAGGCTGCATATAAATATTAAAAAGTGTCGGGCTCAAAGCAGAGCCCTGGGGCACACCTTGATCCAAGGGCCAGCATTTTGAATGGGTAGTGCCCTCGACAACCTTAAAGGAGCGATTCTCCAGGAAAGACTGGTGCAGTTCTTTCACCCGCCCTTCTCCCGTCGCTCCGTCTGTCTTTCTTGATACTTTCTCTCCTATTTCAGAAGAGACCTTCCTTGGTCTTCTAAAGAAAGTTAAATCCGGGTCCCCATTGGACTGCTGTCCCGCCCGCATACTTAAGGAGGTCTTTTCTCACTGCCCTGGACCTCCACTTACCCTTCTTAATACATCTATTCAGCAGGGTATTGTCCCGGCAGTCTTCAAATCAGCTACTATCACCCCCATTTAAAAAAAAACTGGGATTGACCCTTTCTCTCTCCCAAACTTCCGTCCTATCTCCCTTCTCCCATTCCTGGGAAAGATTCTTGAGACTCACATTACCTCCTGCCTCTCGAACTTTATTGAGGACAATCACCTTCTAGCCTCCCATCAGGCCGGCTTCCGTCCAGTTCACTCGACGGAATCCGGGGTCCTCTCGGTCTTGGACGAGCTTAGGCAAAGTGCGGACTCCAACTCTTCTCAGGCCTTGGTTCTCCTTGATCTATCCGCCGCCTTCGACACGGTCGATCATTCCATCCTTCTCGAGCGTGTCGGAGGCGCCGGTATTCGGGGATCTGCCCTGGCCTGGCTCACCTCTTTCCTAGGAGATCGGACACAGGCCGTCCATCTGAATGGCTTTTCAGCTCCTCCCTGCCCGGTCACCTGTGGTGTGCCTCAGGGTTCTGCCCTTTCTCCTCTTCTTTTTAACCTTTATATCCACCCTCTTATTTTGGCCCTTCAAAACATGGAGGTGTCAGCGTATAATTACGCTGACGACCTCCAGCTCATCTTTAACCTCTCCCCCTCTGACGACTCCAGGTCTAACTTCTGTTCTGTCCTCACCTTTATATTTGATTGGATGAATTTCAATCAATTGAAGTTAAATCCGGACAAAACGGAGCACGTACTTACTGGTAGTCTCCCTAGCCCTTGGTCTTCTGCTTTTTGGCCCCCCGCCCTCGGTCCCCCTCCCTCCCCTTCCGCTAAAGCTAAAACCCGGGGTATCCTAGTCAGTCAAAATCTGACTATACACCCTCAGATCAGCGCCGTCGTTTCATCCTGCTTCCTATCCCTGCGCATCATCCGCAAAATCTCCCGCTTCTTTTCTGTCGAGGCTCTTAAGCTCATTGACATGGCCATGATGGTCTCCCGCCTGGACTCTGGCAATGGGCTTCTTGTAGGGATTCCGGCATACGAGCTCCGGCGCCTTCAGCTCATTCAAAATGAGGCGGCTCGCCTGGTATACCAACTCCCTAAGTATCACCGCGTCACTCCCCTTCTCAAATCCCTTCACTGGCTCCCTATCTCCCAACGTTCCCTCTTCAAACTGGGCTGCCTTACTTTTATGGCCCTCGCAGGCACTGCCCCCGAATTTCTCAATTCTAAAATTCAGCCCTATCTCCCTACAAGAAACCTCCGTTCCTCTATCCAAGTTAGTCTGGTCGTCCCTCGTTTTAAAAGGAAAAAACACGGTGGCCTCCGGTTCTCTACCCTTGCCCCCACTTTCTGGAACACCCTTCCCCTTTCTGTCAGGACATTAACTAACTACATGGAGTTCCGGAAAGCCCTCAAAACTCATCTTTTTCTTCTAGCTTTCCCTTCATAATAACTGTCCCTCTCCCCCCCCTATTCTCTTCATTTTCTCTGTTTCAAGTCTGAACATAGCGCCATGAAACCGCTAGGTGTTAGCTCGCTCTATAATTGCTTTTAAATTCAAATTCAAATTCAAATCCTTCAACGACAGTCCTTTTTTCGTCGTTTTCGTAGAGGAGATTGTCGTCGACGTAGAAAGCCTCACCTTAACTGGAACTATGGTCGACGTACATGAGGACATTATGAGTTTAGTTCGAGGAGATGAGAAGGTCGACGTAGCCATCGTAGTTGTGGCGACTGAAGCTTTCGTCGACGAAAGTGGCGACAAGATCGTAATCGACAGTGCATCTTTCTGAGGTGATGTAATCTTCTTCAGACCTGGAAGTTGTCTTTACCTTCGAGGAGGTGGCAGCAAGTGTAAGGGACACAGAATGACCCTTATGAGAGGCAGACTCCCTTCTGGAGGAAGAGGGCTGATCATCAGATTTGAATGAAGAATGATGTTTAAGCACCTTTGCAGCCTTAGGGGAGAAAATTTTCACCTCAGTTGGCCCCTGTGTTTTTTGAAGCAGTTGTCTTGAGGGAGGAATCACTGTCGTCGTCAGACAGAGGATTGTCTTTGGTCTTTAACTTCTGTAGCCACGGAAGAAGCCGTCCCCCTCTCTCTCTCAAAGTTTCTTGAGAGAAAGTTCTGAAGATTTTACAGTCTCTCACCTGATGGTCAGGGTGGCGGCAGTAAATACACTTCTTGTGGGGATCATCCCAGTGTAGTCTGAGCTTCCCACAAGTGTCACAACGCCTAAATAGAGAACTCTCAGTATAAGACATGCTGATCTGAAAAAAAAACTTGTTCAGGTCAAGAGAGACAAGTACTGAGCAGAGCTCAGGAAGACTCCTTCACATGACGTGCAGCAGAAAATCTGAGAGCCTGGAGCCCTGTGGAGAGGATTCTACAGGGTTGGCTGGAATTTAGACCATGCCTAATGACTAAATAGAGATATTAAAGTGAATGTTTTTCTCTATTAACTTCAATGTTAAAGTCATTCCTTACTGCTTTTAATGTACCCCGAAACTCCGACTTCAACGACGGGGAATGATTCAAGCACGTGAATCTATAAAAGATCCAATGCTGGAGAAATAGTCCTCTTCCTCCTCAATTTTCAGGGAATGCTGTTCAAGTAGTCCTGAGAACAGGCAGATGTTTTAAGATGTGGAGAACCCTTTACAAAGAAGCCTCCAGTGGCTCTGGCTTTCAATCCTATATATATGCTGCACATCAACCTTACTTAGCATTTAAGTAGTAGATATGAAGCTATGTCACTAACTGGACCGAAGTGAACATGTGGACTGAAGGTAGGCAATGAGGAAGTTACTATTGTGCAATAACAGTATTCTCATTCTTGGCATTATACAAAGCCTAGGGCGAACATCCCTCATCAGCCAGCTAGCTTATACAAAAGCCTACCTATCCACGAAGGTGAAATTACAATGTTTCTTATTTTGTGGCTGGGAAATGTTTGGAGGTTGTGTCACTATGTGCCCAATGACTGGATCGATACAGATGGGTGTGCAGCATGCATTTTGCAGCACAGGCTGGCGTCAATTTGAGTTTTCCGTACTGGTTTTGGAGCTGAAAGCTTACTAGTAACTAGACTTTGCTGCATGCCAGGGTATTTTTCAACACTGAAGACTTTTTGGTGTCATCTTGCAGCATAAAATGAAGCCTGTTACAGGTCTTCAAACCAAGACTCTTCTGTACTGAACAGAACAAGAAGTTCAGCTTTAACACACCAATACCTTCACACCAAAATGATGGATATAAGGTTGGTGGAATTAGACCTCAACAACCGGTCCTTAGATCTGTTAAGAGAACTGTGTCTCGATATCAATAGGACAGGTCCCATAATAAAGGATAAGGAAATCCTACTTAATTTGGTTTGGGACCAGATGGGGAAACTTGGTGGTAGAGAAAGAAACATATGAGAGAACCCAAGGAGGGAGTTCTGTGATGTCAGGCTTTCTGAACCCTTTAGCAAACAGGGTGTCTCCCCAAATGTACATTCAGTTACTGCCCCAATCCTCTCTCCTTATTTCAAGGGAAATAAGTCACCAACTCCAGTTTTTTTCTTTTTGTAGGTTAAGCCTGATTGAGACCCTCATCTTTCCTTTGGCTCATGAGAAAGTTATGGTGGATGAAGAAGAGCTGGCCATAGAGTCCAAGAGGCAGAGAATAGCTTGCCAGGAACAAGAGTAAAGGAGGTGGGTGAGACAGGGGTAATAGGCCTGTGATGGAAAAACGAGGGAGCGAGAGAGAGAATATTCAGCATAGTTTCAAATCGCTTGCCCACACATGTCAGAACAGTCATAGGGAGAATAACTGTAGCAGATCAAATGTACTATGATAGAATTAAGGAGCATGGCCTAGCCACTGACCGTGATGGCCGTGTAGGCCAGGAGCATTGCCATGAACTCCCTCTTCCAAACTCGCTGTAGCAGCACAGATGGTGTCTGCACGCATTTGGACATCCTGTGAGGCGTAGTAGACAATGGAGCAGCTCCTGGCTGTGGAACCGGCTCGATAGATGCCTGAGGCGCAGATTGGCGCCGGACTACCTTGAAGGGTGCGGTGAGGCCTGACACCTCATGGGAAGCAGGGACCTCAATTTTGGGCTGGCCGAGAGATTGGACCGGGCGTTGGGAGCACGGTGGTGTGCGGTAAGGGAGAAGGCTCCCTTTCTCCACGGCGGGACGCAGGTAATTCCCGGAAGTGCCACGACGAGAGGGGCAATGGGCGGGCTTGGGGATCGGCCACCCGGCTGCGAACTGTGTTGCCTCCGCGAGCTCTACCCGTCGCAGCTGTGCCTTTCCCCCCCTCCCACTGCCCCTTTCTATCTATATGCCCCATGGGTCCTCTTTGGTGTTTCACCCATCATGGTGCACACTGTGGTCTATATGGAGGGGGATGGGCCCATGTAAACTACGGGGGCCACCTTGGATTGCTGCTTTGGCTGAGGGGTCTGCACCAGATCGTGCAGGAGACGTGTACCTGGGTGTCAGCACAGGGTGAGTGCGGCGCCTGCTTGCCACAACATCTAGCTGTGGGCCCGTGCTTTTTTCCGGACCGGCCTGTCCATCGGGCATATGTGACCATCTTGGTTCGCTTGCTCATCTTTATTGCCATCTGTCGGGCCTGTGCTCATTTGGGCCCCACCTGGACCACTTACCTTTTGGCATCTTGTTCATTGCTTGGCCCGCACCTCTCCACACCCGGATTTGGCACCGTCGCTGCTTGGCCTGCACTACCCATTGTTCAGTCCGTACTGTGCAGTGCCTCACTCTGCTCCACCGCTGCTCCTGTGAGTCGCCCGCTGTTTGCCCGCCTGCCTCGTTGCTTGCACCAGCACGCCACCTGTTGACATTTCTGGGATCCCAGTGCAGCATTGTAGTGGGGTATGGGGCGTAAGGACCCCAAGCAAGAAATGCGTTACTTACCTGTAATTGCAGTTATTCAGTATTTGTATCTTTCATAGATTCACATGCCTGAATCATTCCCCGTCGTCGAGATGTGAGTCCCCGGTACATCAATAAAGTAATGTCCCATTAGACATATAGAGTAATAGGCCAAAGGCCTTACGTTAGTAACATATCCATGTCCTTTTGTAAAAAGGAACAAACTCTAGAGAAGAGCCAATCAGCTATCACCACCCTATGGAACCTTCCCGGAAAGAGCTCTAATCCCTCAGATGTTCTACCACACGTCGTGCTACGGGAGTCTCCTCTGAGCTCTGCTCAGTTTTCCTCATTTCTGGATTTCCAGTGTTTCTTCCTGCATAATTCCATCTTCTGGGTGAAGTTCTTCAGTTCTTCATGGCAGACACCTAAGAACGGCCTTTTTAGGCCCTGTGCTTCCTATGGTAAAAAGAGGCTTCATGTGGATGACCAACACAAAGATTGTCTCTACTGCCTTTACCCGGCTCACTCTTCAAAGGACTGCAAGGTATGTTGTACCTTTTCTTCAAAGACACTCAAAGATCGGGAGGGGCGCCTCTTAATTTGGCTGCAGAGGCTTAAAGACAAAGACCAACCAGAGTCTTCTGAGGAGAGTGAAGGCTCTTCCAAGTCCTCTCAAAAAAGACCACGGTGGCTTCTCCAGGCCCTTCATCACAGCCACCTCAAAAGAAGACAAACAAAAAGTCTTCAGAGGTACATCCCAATGCTCTACTAGCAAAGGTTTCTCCTTAGGAGATTGTTCACACATTTAAAAAGCCTTCTTCCACTCCATCAACGACGACCTAGTAGACGGTGGCTTTAACGATGAGGACATCTACGTCTATAGCCTTGTGTGTAACCTAGTAGACTACTACTGTTTCCACTTCTGTCGCTTCCTCTTCACTATCTACGTAGACGACGATGACTCCATCGTCGACAGCCGGTAGGTGTTTCGTCGACGATAAAGATAAAGAAGTCCTTTGACGCTACGATTGCCGACAACAGTGTCGACGACGACTTCGTCGACGAAGACTGACCCATCGACATCCACTGGGATGCTTCAGTCACTGCGCCGCACGCTTGCGCAGATAGAGGCGCAGCTCCATGAGCTAGATTGTAGCGCGTCCAGCGCTGGCCCTCCTGACATGCAAAAACGCGCTTCCCTGTTGACAGAATTCAGTGAGGCCGCAGAAAGTGAAGCGCATTTTTGGGGGGAAAAACGCCGTAGCCAGGAGGTATGGGGAGGGTGAAAGGCCTGGCAGGACATTGGCTAGGCTGATGCAACATACCCGGAGGTCCACTTACATAGCTGAACTTAACATTGAGGATGGTGAGCGGATCACTGGTATGGATGTTACGGGAGCTACTTAAATATTACATAACGTTATATACCTCTAGGACCGCAGACTCCCCTGATGACCATAAAGCTTACCTCAACGAGGTCTTCATTATCTGGATGGACAAGGCTCACCAGGAGTTCTTGGAAGAACCTTTTACTGAGGATGAGGTAAGGGAGGCCATTAATGTGCTGGAAGGCTCTAAAGCGGCAAACTTGAATGACTTCATAGGTTGTTATAAAAAATATAGGGATCTCTTTGTGCCTCATCTTATTGATATTTATCAGGAAGCTATTGAGAAGGGGGTTCTTATGGCCACTCAGAGATCCAGTTATAATATTGTTGCCCAAACCTGGTAAGGATGATCTGAAATGTAGTTTCTATCGGCCCCTGTTGCTCCTGAATTTTGATAAGATCTTAGCTAAAATGTTGGCAACCAGGCTTGCGTTAATAGTTGAGAACTTGATCTCCCCAGCACAATTGGGCTTTATCCCCAACAAATTCACGGCCTTAAACATGCACACGCTATTCGCCACGTTGAACAGGATTTTGCCATCCGTTCTGGCGGCGGCTGTCTTGCTCGACGCTGAGAAGGCGTTTGACTCACTTGAGTAGCCCTTCCTCTACGCCACCATGAGGAGGTTGGGGGTATCGGAACGGTTCCTGGCAGTGGTTCGGCTCCTATATACATTGCCCACAGCACACATTTGTTTGAACGGTACATTGACCAAAGCGTTCCCTCTTACTCAGGGTATGAAACAAGGCTGCCCCTTTTCAACCCTCTTCTTTGTAATTGCGCTTGACCCACTGGTGAGTCAGTTGTTGGAGAAGCTCAGTCATCAGGGCTTGCAATTCAACACCGGGCCCTTGCTACTTACGCCCTATGCTGATATTCTTTACATGCAGCATCCTGACGACAACCTTACACCATTGCTACGGGAAGTCACTAGGTACAGCACTAAGTTGGGACTTCATATAAACTGGGAGAAGTCGGAAGTGCTCCCAGTGACTATGGCGGCCTGTGCTAGAACAGGGAATTTTCCGTTGGTTTAGTGTGAAGACTCGGTGAAATACTATCCACATCCATCGGGTCAGGGATCGCATCCTTTAGTTGAACCATGGTCTGGTAATCAAGAGGTTAGAACGCAACATTGGCCGTTTGTTGCAGCTCCCTTTAGCAATGCCACAATTCTTGTACCTCTTTTTAAATATTCCTATACCGCTATACAATAGTTTTTTTGTACTAATCTGCGCACGTTGCTAACCCGTTTGGTGTGTGTGTGTGTGTGTGTGGGGGGGGGGTTAAATTGCCCTGCACTGGATTGAACACCTTAGTGTTACCATATGAAGGGGGGAGGGGGGTTCGGTGTACCAAACTTAGATTATGTAGTTGCACAAGCAAACAATGCCAGACACTGGTACAACGTGGACGTTCGGTTTCCGTATTATAGACCTGAAGCAGACCTGGTGCTCTCGGCTCCGCTTAATACACTGGTGCTCCCGGCTCTGCTTAATACACTGCTGCTGCGTGGTTTCCCTAGGGATCGATATGACTTCCAAACAGTATCTACCACCGGCTGGGTGCGGCACAAATTGATGCGTGTGACTGGTGCACATGTATTATATTCCCCGGCGCTGCCGCTTGCAGGAAACAGCTGGATTCCCAACCCGCAGGAGGCACTGGGGAAGCGCACATTGTCCAAATTTAACCTGCTCGCGTTTGGTGATTTATTCCCTGGGGGACACATTTTTTTCACTTACTGAGGATCCCTGTTTTCGTGCGGCTACCACATGGATCACTGTGTTTTTGAGAGTGTAGAAAGAACTGCGTGCATGTCTTGATAGCTATCCCCTGGAACCCCCTGACTTTTCCATTCTGACAGGTTGGTGGTACAGATGTACAAGGAAGTGGTGGCGCCACTTCCATGCCATGATACCAGTGTGCAGGCGGCGTGGGAGCGGGATCTAGGCTTTCCCCCATCAGACGTTCAGTGGGGTCGGTGCTGCGCTCAAATACGCCGGGTGTCCCCGAATCCTCGCCACAAATTGCTGCACTTGAACAGGGGCGACTGGTGACATTTGAAAGTGGTGGGGCGTAAATACTGCACTGTGGTGAGCGCGCGCAGCGAGCGAGGCCCAACCACCTATGGGGGATTTGGGGGTTCTCCCACTAGAACATTTTGAAAAAAGAGTGGGCAAATGGTGCATTCTTAAGCACATTTGAGAAAGAGGTATCTTGGCAAATACATCTCTGGGAGTAGTCAGACAAGTCTCTTTGCACTTGCACAGATACATCTCTCTCCCTGCATTCGCATAGGCACAGTCACCCTGCACTCATAGACCCATTACTCACGCTTCCCTGACACATCACTAAGCCAGCATTCACCCATCCACATCACTCACTCTGGACTCACACAGGCACACTGCTCAACCTGCACTCACACAGACATCACTCACCCTGGACTCACACTGCACTTACACAGACATCACCAACCCTGCACTGTCACAGACATCACTCACCCTGGACTCACACAGGCACACTGCTCACCCTGCGCTCACACAGACATCACCGACCCTGCACGGTCACAGACATCACTCACACAGGCACACTGCTGACCCTGCGCTCACACAGACATCACTGACCCTGCGCTCACACAGACATCACTCACCCAGGACTCACACAGGCACACTGCTCACCCTATACTCACACAGACATCACTCACCCTAGACTCACACAGGTACACTGCTCACCGTGCACTCACACAGACATCACTCACCCTTCAATGCACTGCACTCAATAGGTTTCATATCTTTCAGCCTGTCTAGGCCCGACATTGCCTGGTGACAGACTCCAGTACATAACACCACGTCAGCTGGGGCCTCTGAGCAGCTGGGGGTGCTCAGCACAGACCCAAGAATGCAAGCAGCCCCCCCACAGACACTGGTGTTATTGTAGGCTGTTCGTCACTGCAACAGCCTACACTGCAAAGGAAAGTGGGACCGTGCTGGCATTCAGCCACTTTTTCCTGTTCCTTGGTATCTGGCCTTTTTCTTGAGCTCATCACTTTAGTCCCTTTGCCCACCCTTGCGTTGTATCCAAAAGATTCAATAACATGTGGGAGTGACAGTGAGTGTTGAGGCCTGAAGTCTCTCACACACAGACTCAACTAAGCACTGATCTTCCCTCGGTGCCTGGAAGCGGTCTCCTGAACAGTGGTTACACGCCTTATCTTCATCTTCTTTAACAAACTGACAAATCAATGCAGTACTCGCGAGGGGGGGTTGTGGGGGGAGGGGGTCACGGTGGGAGTTGCGCCAAGGGAGAATAACATTAAGAAAACTTACCTGACCGCCTCTGCTCCTGGTCCGCGTTGGCGCCTCATCTTTAAACAGGAACAGGAACAGCAGCACCGAGTGGCAACCCCTAAGCCAATCTGCAGCGCCAGGGCACAGTTAATCCTCGCCCGCAGCACGCCCATTAGGACACCGAGGGGCTCCTAATGGGCATGCGCTAACAAGTTAAAACAAAAGTGCGCATGAGTGGGCACGGTGCGAAAATTCGCCCTCCGTCCCCACTCATGCGCACTTGTGTTGTGCTGCTGCCTGCTGCCCCCATGTATGACAATGCATGTCAGTCAACATGACGCCAGACCGCCCAGGGGGTGGGCGGTCTGACGTCTTACTGGCTGGCATGCATTGTCAGTTCTCCCTCGGCGTCGGTCTTTGAACTTAAGTAAACTATTCAGTTTACTTAAGTTCAGAAACGTCGGAGCTGCGGGCGGGGGGGCTACGCCCCACGCCCTAATGGACGCACCACGCCTGCACTTTAACTTTCTGTGGCGGGCGTATGTGACTCCTAGTACACTGTATGGTATTGACCCCTCTCATTCGGATATGTGTCCAAGATGCCGCTCTCTGACTGCGGACTTTGCACATATGACATGGACTTGTACTAGAATAGAGTATTACTGGAGATCGATATTCAGGGAAGTATCCAAGATGGTAGCAGTAGAGATTGTGCCATCTCCCTTAAGTATCCAAGATGGTAGGAGTAGAGATTGTGCTGTCTCCCTTATTGGCCCTGCTGGGGTACGTTCATGACCTTCCCAGATCTCTGCGTCGGTATGTTGCCATAGCGCTTTTGATTGCTAAGCGTGAAGTTGTTCTTAAGTAGGCATGTAGCATGCCCCCCATGCTCAATGCATGGCTTCACAGCGCAGTTGCAACGACCGGCCTCTAGACCTGTGGATATCTGGCAACCTTTCCAAACATACCTGTTAAATGTACAGGACAGTAACAGCGTCTCGGATAAGGAGTTGTCTGCACCCACTGCATCTGTGGACACCTAAGGATCGATCTGTATTAACTGTAAAGAATGTATTTTTGGTCATTTTGTTGTATATTTGTTTATCTAGAATGTACTGATAGGGAATAGTGATACCTATGTTAGTATATGGGGGCCGCTATGACCACATTGGTCACCTTGTTGATATGCTGTAATGTAATTGTTACCCAATGTGCAATTAACCTGCATTCTGTGCTGCTCATTGTTATATTGTACCGGTTTCTTTCTTCCTCATTTTGGTTGCATTTATTTTGGAAACTTCAAAAATAAAAAGTAAAAAAACTATGATATAATGAAGGAAGCTCTGATTAAACGGTTGGGGCTAAAGCCAACTCGGTACCTTCAGAGATTTGGAAAAGTGAGATGGTGAATGGTGTTCCATTTGAAATATGGGTTTGTGGGGAGTACCATGATTGAAAGGAGATCGAGAAATTAAGGCCAAATGTTTTCTTACTCTGGACTAATTGACATTGACTCAATGAGGACTTCTCCTCCTCCGTTAGGCAGCACCTTTCAGACTTGATAGAAACTAATCCAGAGAATCGTGCACTATTGGCAGACAAGTGGTAAGCTAACAAAGTAAACAATGAGCTAGAGAAGCAAGACTAAGACAAAGAAAGAGAGAAACTGCCAACAGACTGGTTTCAAGCTAGAGGATAAGGCCAGTGCAATTCACAAGAGTCCAAAGGAGGACACACTGTAAAAAGTCAAATTAATTCTGTTAGATTTGGGGGTCTGTAGTTGGCACAGGTAGGTACTTGTGACAAATAGGGACCCTTGCCTCGAGTAAGGGGGTACTCTCAGAGGCAGTGTGTAAAGCATTTGTGAACACATACAGCAATCCAGTGTCAACACTACAGATGGACACCACACAAGTTGTATATTAACAAGCATTTACAATGCAACGGTCTCGCCTTTGCAAAAGTTAGAGCTATTGGCATTGTAAATGACAATATTTTTATTTATGTGTTGGTTTTGAAAACAGAGAAATAAATGGCATTGTCATTTACAATGCCAATAGTTTAATCTCTCGCAAATGCGAGACCAATTGTATTTGCAATGCAATAGGTCGCGTATTTGCCGGAGTTTGAGCTATTAACATTGCAAATAACACATTTTACTTATGTTTCAAAAACACACACACACAGCCACACCCACACACACAGAGCCACACAGCCACACACACACACAGCCACACACACACACACACACACACACAGCCACACACCCAGAGCCACATACGATCTGGTCGTCATAGGAAGAATAAAGAATAGGATCCTGTTAGGATTGAGATGTCATAGATAAATAAGACTGACGAGTATTATTGTGAATGTGCAGTATTAATGCATTCACCTCAAAGCATGCATGGTGCATAACAGTGTACATTCTGCTGTGTGCTCAAGACCAAAGCCCTTATCTCTCAATGCCACTCACGCGGGCCCTTAAGCTTACACCAGTATCCCCATTGCCTGATCCCATGATCAATCATCCTATTTGCCCTATTGCCCCGCAACTGTTATTGTTATTTTTGATTTATAACGCGCCCACTCACCTACAGGTCTCTAGGCGCTCGGAAATCGATGGTAAGAACAATAACTTAGCAAAGACAGAAAAGCAGCCATTAGTCTATATTGCGCCCATGGATCTTCTAAACAGCAATGTTTTTAACACCCGTCTAAAGCGTAGGAGATTCTCTTCCCTGCGCAGCGGCTCAGGTAGTGCGTTCCACAGCTGCGGAACTAGCACAGAGAAGGCTCTCCCTCCCTTAGTCACCAGTTTGTACCGGGAACAGACCAGTAACTGAGAGTCTGAAGATCTTAAAGATCTCAATGGGCTGTACACCGCCAGGCGATCCTTGATATAAGCAGGTGCCAAACCATAGATAGCCTTATGAGCTATACACAGATTCTTAAATTCTGCTCTCTCTTTAATAGGGAGCCAGTGCAAGCTCTGTAGCAGGGGAGATGCCTTCGCTCATCTTGGTAGTCTAAAAATAAGACGTGCCGCATCGTTCATAACAACCTGTAGCCTATGTATCAGAGTTTTAGGCAGGCCAAGATAGAGGGCATTTCCGTAATCTATCCTCGAGATCACGGTGGCTGCAACAATTGAGCGCATCATAGACTGAGAAAGAACGGGGGCTAGCTTACGTGGCTGCCGGATAATGTTGGTGCAGCTTCCCACCACCGAGGAGAACTCTTCATCTTTATCCCCCTAGCTACCTCCTCAATGGCGCACATGAGTACTCGTACAGATGTGTGCCCGTGCCTAAGAGGGAATGTTTATAATCATGTAATGCACATACATGTACACTTAAGTACACACCCGTCCTTATTTACAGAGAGAGGGGGGCGACGCGTGGGTTGATTTTTTTTCTCATAAAAGCAGCGGTTTCAAAGTCCAAATTCCACGGTGGTTTCATGTTATGGAGCGTGACGTCATTGTGATGAACCACAGACGTTATACATGATGCCGGCTCTTCGTCACGCCCTTTGAAGTGTCTTGTGCATGACATGTAAAGAAGGTCTGTCCCCCAGTGAAAGCTGGGGCCCCTGAACCCTGCAGACAGCAGTTCAAAACTCTCGACCTCTGTAGTCGAAATATGCTGTTTGTAGTGCCTGGCATGATCACTGAAAGTACACACTGAAATATCGTATGTGCTGGGTATACAGACAGCATAACAGTCTGTGCAGGATTTCACTTTCTGTTTAAAAAAATAAATAACGTTTCTTGTTTGGAAAAACAAGCAACTTTCATACTATCGGCGCCCAAATAAACATATCACATAACTGTCTAAAATGTAAAAACCCTGAAATGCTAATTCGGGGTAGTGGTGAAGAGAGTGTGTCTTCAGCCTGTTGGGTTTGTGTCTGTCGTTGGACCAGACCCCACGTCACCTTGGTGTGTATTCTGTGCGCGTGGGGTGGGGCCGATGTGGTGTTTTGCCTCGAAGCAGCCCCACGGCAGGCTGCAGAATGTCGGTAGCTTAATTTACAAACCCAATGTCCAATAAATGTATTAGATGCATGTGGCAGCTAGAGTGAGTGCAAAAGCTGAAACAAACCGTAAATGCAATTGTATAGCAAAAAGACGAAATGTAAACAATAAAAAAACACAACATTGTAAAAGTTGCCAAAGTGAAAGAATTGGTCAAAAACCACTTTTTCCGCTCGTTCCATTCTTACCTTGCCGGGCATAGATGCAGAGGGGATAGCCCATGCTGAACGTACGCTCTGCCTCCCTGACTACTTAAACTCTGCCTCAGCGAAGCCTGCAGAAGACAGACAACAGTCTTCAAGGGGCGGACTGGAAGGGCAGAGCAGTGGAAACAACAAGCAGCAGGAGCAAAAGGGGGGAGGGGGAGCAACAGAAAATGCCCCCAGAATCCCGCCGCGTCCGCACCGGAAGTCAGGCAAGGTCGCCTGTGACGGGGGCGGGGCCGCGTCCGGACCGGAAGAGGAGGCAGGCGGAGTCAATGCGTCTCGCGGCCCGGGGCTCCTGGAGCGGTGGAGAGCTCCGGGGCCGCGCCAGCAGGAGGTTGCGCGCCGCGTGCTGAGAGCAGAGTCCCCGAGATTGGCCAGGTAAGTTCAAAAGGGCTGGGGGGGCTTGGTGCACTCGTGTGTGTGTGTATGCTCGTGTGTGTATGTATGTGTGCGACGGTGACGGTGGCGGGGAGGGGGGAGGCCTTGGTGCACTTGTGTGTGTGTGTGTGTGTGTGTGTGTGTATGTATGTGGGGGGGTGTGTCTCTGTATGTATGTGCGTGCGTCGGCGCTTGTGTGTGTGTCTGTGTGTATGCGCATGCGTGTGTGGTGTTTCGAGCTTCCCAGGAGACAGCGCCTGGCCACAGCGCGCGTGGCAGTTTCAAATCGCCATGCGCGTGGCCAGGATTGTCTCCTTGGAAGCAGACACGGCAGCAATAGGTTCTCGGCGGAGACGCGCTTCCGCGCGGCTAGCCGAGACCTAAAAAATGGGAGAATTAAGTGATTTGCCCAGACTCAAAGGATGTTGAGCCAATGCTCGGACACAATTTTGGTCCCCAGATCCAAAGTCAGCAGCTCAGGCCATTAGGCCACATCTATGTTTTTCAATGTATATGTAAAAGTCATTCAGGCGGTTATGTATGATCACACATATATATATATATATATCACATATAGTGAGCACATCTTCTGTTGAAATGGCTTTGTGAAGTAAAAAACATAGCTGCAACAAATATTAGTAGGGTTCACCGGAAGTGTTGCTTGTGAATACTTGCAAGGTTTTGTTTTAAAACTGGACTCAGGAACATTGTTCAGCACCTTTGCACTGGTGCACAAACAAAGATAATAATTTTAAATATTACAGATATACCAGGACTTTTGCGACTCACCAAGAACCGGGTCACAACCCACCAGTGGGCTGCAACCCACAGTTTGGGAAACACAGCACTATACTGTTACATATGTGACTCACATCCCCTACTGCTTATTCCATCTGAACTACACACATCCTGTGCAGACGCAAACATACTCTCCATCCAACATGATACATATAATCTGACAATGATCTCACTGTTATATACACACTCCCTTCAAGTATCTCTACTCCTGTCGCCCTGCATTTACAAAAGGTTTGGATGACTTTCTGCTCACCTCATTCTCTCCACCTTTTGATGGGTAACATTTTTCAAATGCATCGATGCCCTCTAGGGATAGCACACATCTTGGTAGACACACCACCAGACAAAGTTGTCTCCGCTCTCGCAGCTTGATGGATTCCTGTCCTACCCTATTAAAGGCACCAAATCCCTATAGTCTCAAATTTGTTTCAGACTCTCTTAGAAAAACCCAAAACTAAAAAATCCTTACTGTCATTGCATCAAATGAGCCCTTCCTTCCAACGCACCTTCCACTCTCAACAAAGGAGGCAGTTTTCTACTCACTGGACTTTTCAAATAAGTTGTCATCCTCGATTACTCAACAATGCAAGTGTGATCACTATACACAAAATCCTCAAAGACATCCAAGCCCTCTCAAAAGCGTGTATCTAATCTAAATCCTCGTTACGGTCTAAAAATCATTACAGGCTGAATAAACCTCACAAAAACAAAACATGGAAAAACTCACACAGGTAACATAGGCCAGCTATTTTTTTAAATCCCTAAATAAGGAAGGGAAAGACTTGAAAACAGCTTTCGAATGGATGGCAGCGTCCCTCCTTATTCAAAGTTTTCTGTATTGGTACAAATTATCTAATCTCAACTAGGAGGAGGAGAGCGATGAGGACTATGGCTCTCATTGTTTTAATAGCAAACTCCAGAGACTTTATTTTTTTGAAACAGTTTTTTTTTTTTTAATTAAAGGAGAAAGGGGTAGTTTGGCTTATTGCATCTCCCGCACTCCTGCAGTCCTTACCACGCTAAAGCTACTACAGTGTCAGTGTTATACACTGAAATGTAAAGGACCCTCAATTATCACATGTACCCACCAGCACAGCTTAAATGGCCTGGTACTGATTATCAGCACTTCTGATTTTCCACCCTTTGCGTACCGGAGCTTCTCCTGGGACAAAGGGAGTACTTGTACTCAGACGGGTGGCAAGCTCAGTGAAATATAAAGGTGCTGACAAGCAAGTCATTCTCAGAAGTAGAATCTGCTGCTCACTCCGACTGACGGGAAACCTATAAGTGACGACAACCGCAGCACGATTGCAGCTGGGTGCGCCAGGACATCTCTGTAGCTAGGTTGAGGTGTAAGGGGGGTGAAACAGTGACCATGAGGCAGAGCGTGTGGTAACCGAGGCACAGCAGAGTGGACGTCAGCGAAGAAAACCATTTGTAAAAAGAAAAAGTATTGAATTATATTTAGGGAGTGAGTGCCAGTATGTTCCTGTACCAGGGCCGGACTGGCCGTATAGGGCACCGGGCATTTCCCCGGTAGGCTGGAGGGGTGGGGGCCGGTTTTGTAGCCGCAGGGGGTCCTTTTTTTCGTACAGGGTGCCGGTTTTGCAGCAGTGCTGCAAAATCGGCCTTCTGTAAGAAACGCGGAAGCAGTGATTAGCAGCTAACAACCCCCTCCCCTCCCATTCCCAGGGCCGGTGGAGAAGCAACCTGCCAGGGCTGGTTGCTGTTGCCAGTCCGGCTCAGTCCTGTACATGCTTGCCTCTGAGTTCTGTTGTTTCCAGTCACCTAAGCTGGTATATAGCTGCCAGCCCCACAGGCCTTGCATCAGGACAGCCTGTCCTGTCTTGTTTCTGAATTCGACTAGACAGGGTTACCTTATAGCAGTTAAGGGCAGTGGTGTAGCAAAGGAGGGGCCCTGGGAGGCAAGAGTTGTGGGGGCTGCAGATATCACAGGAATCGTCAGCACTCCCATGCTCTTTATAAGAGGCCGCCGCAGGCTGCAAACACAGGGACCGCCATGGGCGGCACAAGGTCTAGCGACGCCACTGGTTTAGGGCCTCCGGATCTCATCTGTGGGGAGGCTGCACGGTCTCTAAATGAATGTGCACCTTGGCTGGAAGAGGCCATTCCATTTGCACAGGTTTTAACAGACGTTTTCTTCTACTAGAGTTTAAAGTGGTTACACATTTCTAAAACATGTTAGGTTTGCACCAGCCACGCACGTTCAAAGGTCATACAATGGGATACTCGAGTGAGACTGTTCTGCATGCATGCAATTCAAACTGTCCATTTTGTTCAACCTGCCCTTATGCTCATTGGAATCTACTGCTTATTTTAAAAGACTTCTAGTGGCGTATAGAGTGAGGCTGTGATGAAAAGTGTTTTGTAAATGTATGTATGTTTCATCTTAATGACCATTGTAATTCTTGGATGTCCAAGTGCGGCTTACTAATGGTATGGGCATGGATTGCACAGCGCTTTGTATACTTCTAGGGATAAGGCCAGTGGTATTACCTTACTTTCTCCTAATTTATTATCAATCATAAATGTATAGGCCATGGAGTAGAGTACACTACGTAAAGATAGAGTGGTCGATCTAATGTGGTTTGAAGTTTTTGGGCACCGTAGTGATAATACATTAAACATTAGTAAAAGAAAACCACGGATGTTAGAATGAGCCACTCTTTCATTTATCATTTGATATAGAATTTAAAAATATTCTTTACGTGTCATGCACTGAGATAATCCACACACGTGGAAAATCTGAAGGATGTTATTAAATCTACGCTTTACTACATCGAAGGACAAAAACAATACCCCCGTTTTGCTAGAAACCCCTCTTAAAATCTCGATGCTTTTAATTGTTCACACTTGCCCCGCCTCTAGCTCCGCCCCAAACCCAGCAATCGTCCGCAGCTCAATTTAGTGAGTACTTTCCCTCATTTTTTCCCTTTTTAAGCACTGCCCAGCAACAACAGAGCATGGATTTATCCAGTGCTGAATTCTTTTTATTTTTTAACGTACGTGCACGGGCCCTTTTAGATACGTATACATTCAAGCCCCTGATCTCAACATTGAGGTATTATTCCTTGCATTTATTTGTCTCTTGATTGCTCGGTAAGAAGAGAGAATCCCTTCAGGGAGAAAACATAATAGCAAGAAATTGGCAAGAACTATTCCTTCAAGAAATCGTAATCATGCGCTTTTGCAAATCACTTTTTTGATGTCCCTGAGCTGAGCTAATCTATCATTAAAACATCCACACAAACAGGGCAGTGGTCTCCTACTGGGGCCTGATGTAGCACACATGACATTTGTATAAAAAATACATCTGGTATGCATTTGTTGTAATTCTACATATTTTCACGGAACGCCAAGAGAAAAGCTAATTCCGTGTGCAATACTTCCTGAATGCGACTACTTTAGAAAACGGATTTCTTAAACATGCAGCTGCAGAACCCCTAAACTGCATGTATGCGTTTATTTCTGTACGTTAAAACAGCTGCATTTTACACAACTGTTTAGTATACTTTAAACAAGACAAACCTGTTATATGACCTGTAGATCTGATACCGAGATGATTAGCAGATGTCAAACACCAAATACCCATATTTCACAGCTGACATGAGCCGACGCGGCCGCACCGGAAGTCAGGCAAGGTCGCCTGTGACTCGGGCGGGGCCGCGTTCGGACCGGAAGAAAAGGCAGGCGTAGTCAATGCGTCTCGCGGCCCGGGGCTCCTGTGAGCGGTGGAGAGCTCCGGGGCCGCGCCAGCAGGAGGTTGCGCGCCACGTGCTGAGAGCATAGTCCCCAGAGATTGGCCAGGTAAGTGCAAAAGGGCTGGGGGGGCTTGGTGCACGTGCGTGTGTGTGTGTGTGTGTGTATGCTCGTGTGCGACGGTGACGGCGGCGGGGAGGGGAGAAGGGAGGGGGCCTTGGTGCACTTGTGTGTGTGTGTGTGTGTGTGTGTGTGTGTGTGTGTGTGTGTGTATGTGGGGGGGTGTCTCTGTATGTATGTGCGTGCATGGGCGCTTGTGTTTGTGTGTGTGTGTATGCGCATGCGTGTGTGGTGTTTCGAGCTTCCCAGGAGACAGCGCCTGGCCACAACGCGCGTTCGCGTGCGCGTGGCAGTTTCAAATCGCCATGCGCGTGGCCAGGATTGTCTCCTGGGAAGCAGACACGGCAGCAATAGGTTCTCGGCGGAGACGCGCTTCCGCGCGGCTAGCCGAGACCTAAAAAATAAGTATTCTTTATATAGATTTACCACAAGACCACAAATGACAAAACTCCACAAAACTGTACTTAAAAAGGTAGTTTTAGCTTAGTTGTCTTTAGTTCTTAAAATGCGACACTGAGTCAATGTACACAGGGCAACGAAAGAGTTGCAAAGATGGAAATGCGGCAAAATCCGGTGCAAAGAAATAAAGATGTCAAGTTTTTCCTGATGCGGCCCGCTCCTCCGATGTTGCAAGATGTCTCGGCTCGATGAGTCAGCTGCAGCGGCGACACCCTTGTGCAGAGATGCGACAACAGAGGCTTTGGTGGCGACACTCTTCTCCCTCGATGCGAGATGCTTCCGCTCGATGAGATAGCTGCAGCGGTAACACCCTTGTTCAGAGATGCGACGACATCGGCTCCGACGGCGGTACGCTTCTCCGTGGATGTGAGGCGCTTTTCTCTATGCGGTGCAATGCGTCAGCTACAGCAGCAACATCCTTGTTCAGAGATGCAACAGCAGCTGCTGCGACGGCGACATGCTACTTCCTCTTGCGTAGCGCTTCCAGCTCCTTGCGACACGCAGTCCTTCAGAAGGCCCAAAACAGAAGCAGGCACTTCCAAAGAACTCTTGGGGAGCTGGGGGTTGAAGTCTGTTGTCCCTGAGACTTCAGCAGGAGGCAAGCCCTTCTCTCAAGCCCTTGGAGATCCTTCACAAGTTGAATAAAGTGCACACAAAGTCCTTTCTCTTTACTTTGGCAGTCAGGCAACCACTGCAGGCCTATCCCCCAAGCAGCACTTCAGCTTAGGGACAGTCTCTCCTCAGTTTCCTCTCCTCAGTTTCTTCCTCTCCTCAGCAAAGGTTTTTTCTTGTAGTCCAAAAGTGATCTAAATTCTTGGGATAAGGGTCCCAATATTTATACCCCAAAATCCTTTGTCCTCTGAGGGCAAAGGGGTCTTTGCCCAGTCCAAACCAGTTCTGGAGCACTCTGTTGACAAGACTCCTTTCCTTTCACAGTGCACGGCAGAAACATCAGACGCCCCACAGGAGGTGGAGCCAGCATTTTGGAGGGAAAGCACAGCCCTGGAGCACTTGGTAACATGATTCCTTCGCTTCTTTCACAGTGCACAGCAGAGACATCAGCCGCACCACAGGAGGTGGAGCCAGCATAGTGGAGGGAAGGCACAGCCCTATTCAGGTCCCAGGTGCAACTCCTCCCACCCATCTATTTTTTTTTATTTATTTATTATTATTTTTTGGCTTTACTCTGTTTAATTCATGCAATACCAATGGCAAAAGTACATGTTCACAGAATTTTCCTGACATGTTTCTGCTCCACACTCGATCCTTAATCACAGGTTGAAAACTCCTCCCACCCATCTAGATGCAGATCTCTCTATTCACCACTGGGCTTACTCATTCCGTCTCCCGGAATCCCCAAGCCCTGTCACTCAAACTCCAGACAAGGAATACACAACCTAGCAGAGGTAGGCTTTGGATAGTTTAGACAAGAAAATACCTACTTTCTAAAAGTGGCATTTTCAAACACAGAATGTTAAAACCAACTTCACTAAAATATGTATTTTATCATTCAGTTCCTGAGTTTAGTATGCCTGAGTTCAGGCATACTAAACTCGAATTTCTACCATGTTCCCTGAGTCAGTTAGGTTTATAAAACGTAATAATCTAACTGCCCATTCTGGCCTATGGAGAACAGGTAGCCTTGCAATAGTGAAAAACGAAAATGGCTGTAATTCACTATTAGGACATGCCACACACATCAGGGCTTGTCGTACCTTATACTTACAATGCACCCTGACCTTGGGCCTACCATAGGGGTGTCTGATATGTAGAAAAGGGAAGGTTTAGGGACTGGCAAGTGGGTTCACTTGCCCAGTCAGCATGACAGTACCAGACTGCACACAGGCTTTGCAATGGCAGACCTTAGACACACTTTTACAGGCTGCGTCTGTGGGTGGGACAACCAGTACTGCAAGCCCACCAGCAGCATTTGGATTACCAGACCTGGGCACTCCTGGTGCACTGTACTAGGGTGTGACAGGTAACCCAAACCAGCCAATCATGAAATCACAAATTCATACATCAATTTACAATAGGGAGCACTCGCACTGCTTGGCCGTGAAAATGCCCGCTGTGTTCTTCGCAGATCCTGCGTTTGGGAAAAGCACCAGAGCGCATTGGGAGCGGAGGGGCCACTCCAAGGCTTTTATGAACAGTCTTGCAGAGTGTCAGCTCCATTCTCACCCACTGGGGTAATACTGTGGACTATTCGGCAGGCAATGGCGGCACCCACTGGGGTAAACATGAGGAACTACAAGAACCAGCAAGCTTTGCAACATACGCCCACTGGGGCGGGGCTAGAACTACTTACCAAGGTGTTCCTCGTCAGTGACTGCCACTCCCTGCTCCTGTGCCCGTGATCAAGAACACCAGCTGTTCGAAACGCGTTGGGCTTCGATTTTTAACAATGTGACCTTGCAAACCTGCACTGCTGGCAACCTCGAATAAAAGGCTTTCAACCCTCCGAGTGGCATTTTCAATGTGAGGAGAGATATATATATATATATATATATATATCCAACCGAACAGTTGCCTGCTGTGGAAGAAGACTTCACCACGGGTAAATATCAGCCCAAAATATTTATTCAAAGAAGCAGCAGCAACACCAAACAAAATGTCCACTGCATTTCAGTCCCTTCCCGACGCGTTTCATCTGTTGACTTCATCAGGGGAGTTGGGTGGGAGTAAACAGCTCGGCATGGTTTGGCGGCACCTTTTCAATTCAAACCGGCTTCAGTGGGCGTGGCTCACTGCATGGCCTCCTGGTAACTGTAGTCCCAGCCAGTATTATCAAGTGTTTCGCCTGCTGTTAACTCTCAAAATTATCGAATTTCAAATCCAAGTGGATCGTGGCATATGTTGTTCAGTGGAGCCACCGCTTGCATAACCTTTGATAAAGGCACCCGTTCCAAAGGTCAATCCGCCGCTTGACGGACTCAATGGGACACTGTTGCCAGCGTCGGGTCATCTTCCGCGGCCCAGGCAGGCCGCTATAAATCCAACCGAACAGTTGCCTGCTGTGGAAGAAGACTTCACCACGGGTAAATATCAGCCCAAAATATTTATTCAAAGAAGCAGCAGCAACACCAAACAAAATGTCCACTGCATTTCAGTCCCTTCCCGACGCGTTTCATCTGTTGACTTCATCAGGGGAGTTGGGTGGGAGTAAACAGCTCGGCATGGTTTGGCGGCACCTTTTCAATTCAAACCGGCTTCAGTGGGCGTGGCTCACTGCATGGCCTCCTGGTAACTGTAGTCCCAGCCAGTATTATCAAGTGTTTCGCCTGCTGTTAACTCTCAAAATTATCGAATTTCAAATCCAAGTGGATCGTGGCATATGTTGTTCAGTGGAGCCACCGCTTGCATAACCTTTGATAAAGGCACCCGTTCCAAAGGTCAATCCGCCGCTTGACGGACTCAATGGGACACTGTTGCCAGCGTCGGGTCATCTTCCGCGGCCCAGGCAGGCCGCTATAAATCCAACCGAACAGTTGCCTGCTGTGGAAGAAGACTTCACCACGGGTAAATATCAGCCCAAAATATTTATTCAAAGAAGCAGCAGCAACACCAAACAAAATGTCCACTGCATTTCAGTCCCTTCCCGACGCGTTTCATCTGTTGACTTCATCAGGGGAGTTGGGTGGGAGTAAACAGCTCGGCATGGTTTGGCGGCACCTTTTCAATTCAAACCGGCTTCAGTGGGCGTGGCTCACTGCATGGCCTCCTGGTAACTGTAGTCCCAGCCAGTATTATCAAGTGTTTCGCCTGCTGTTAACTCTCAAAATTATCGAATTTCAAATCCAAGTGGATCGTGGCATATGTTGTTCAGTGGAGCCACCGCTTGCATAACCTTTGATAAAGGCACCCGTTCCAAAGGTCAATCCGCCGCTTGACGGACTCAATGGGACACTGTTGCCAGCGTCGGGTCATCTTCCGCGGCCCAGGCAGGCCGCTATAAATCTAACCGAACAGTTGCCTGCTGTGGAAGAAGACTTCACCACGGGTAAATATCAGCCCAAAATATTTATTCAAAGAAGCAGCAGCAACACCAAACAAAATGTCCACGGGCTGATATTTACCCGTGGTGAAGTCTTCTTCCACAGCAGGCAACTGTTCGGTTGGATTTATAGCGGCCTGCCTGGGCCGCGGAAGATGACCCGACGCTGGCAACAGTGTCCCATTGAGTCCGTCAAGCTGCGGATTGACCTTTGGAACGGGTGCCTTTATCAAAGGTTATGCAAGCGGTGGCTCCACTGAACAACATATGCCACGATCCACTTGGATTTGAAATTCGATAATTTTGAGAGTTAACAGCAGGCGAAACACTTGATAATACTGGCTGGGACTACAGTTACCAGGAGGCCATGCAGTGAGCCACGCCCACTGAAGCCGGTTTGAATTGAAAAGGTGCCGCCAAACCATGCCGAGCTGTTTACTCCCACCCAACTCCCCTGATGAAGTCAACAGATGAAACGCGTCGGGAAGGGACTGAAATGCAGTGGACATTTTGTTTGGTGTTGCTGCTGCTTCTTTGAATAAATATTTTGGGCTGATATTTACCCGTGGTGAAGTCTTCTTCCACAGCAGGCAACTGTTCGGTTGGATTTATAGCGGCCTGCCTGGGCCGCGGAAGATGACCCGACGCTGGCAACAGTGTCCCATTGAGTCCGTCAAGCGGCGGATTGACCTTTGGAACGGGTGCCTTTATCAAAGGTTATGCAAGCGGTGGCTCCACTGAACAACATATGCCACGATCCACTTGGATTTGAAATTCGATAATTTTGAGAGTTAACAGCAGGCGAAACACTTGATAATACTGGCTGGGACTACAGTTACCAGGAGGCCATGCAGTGAGCCACGCCCACTGAAGCCGGTTTGAATTGAAAAGGTGCCGCCAAACCATGCCGAGCTGTTTACTCCCACCCAACTCCCCTGATGAAGTCAACAGATGAAACGCGTCGGGAAGGGACTGAAATGCAGTGGACATTTTGTTTGGTGTTGCTGCTGCTTCTTTGAATAAATATTTTGGGCTGATATTTACCCGTGGTGAAGTCTTCTTCCACAGCAGGCAACTGTTCGGTTGGATTTATAGCGGCCTGCCTGGGCCGCGGAAGATGACCCGACGCTGGCAACAGTGTCCCATTGAGTCCGTCAAGCGGCGGATTGACCTTTGGAACGGGTGCCTTTATCAAAGGTTATGCAAGCGGTGGCTCCACTGAACAACATATGCCACGATCCACTTGGATTTGAAATT